>NC_060879.1:39155675-39456002 GCF_021901495.1 Neodiprion virginianus
CTTTGGTGTCTCTCTTTCTCTCTTGGCATACCTTTTCTTCAGCTTCTCACTCTCTCTCACTCTCTCTCACTCTCTCTTCCTCGCGGCAACGCTTGCTGACCTCAGTGGTTCTCAATCACACCCCCATCACCCTCTCTGGAGGATCCGTGAAATCGAAACATCTTAGCGGTACCGAATGGTCACCAAATCACGCTGTGGAGTGAACGTGGACAATGAAATTCGGTATTTTTCGATGGTACAGACGGTCGTCTTAAATTTTAATTCAGAAAGGTGACGATTGTTACTTTGATTGCGCTGTCTCAAAAATTGCTCCAACGGCAGTTTTTACTCTGCATTCAGGACCAATTTTCTCAAAAAAGTAGCGTGATGTGAGTTTACAACAACAAATCATGTTCGAAATCATTCGCAACAGTGTTGTTTGGAATGAATCATATTCTTGTCAAAAGGTGGTCGATTGGCACTGCAGTACCTAGAGCGAATTCCCGGTAATCAAAGATGCGGATGATTTGCAAGAGATACGATTACCGGCGGTTCCGCGGTTCCATTTCCTCAGCTCGACTTCCCAGACTCGTTTCTTCTCTTTTTCCAAGGGGACCAGAGGGAGGGGGCGAGTCGACGCTCTGACCGGGTTGCTGGCTGTGTACACAAACACTCTCGTATTGTATGCCAATCAAAGAAGCGGGCAAGTTGAAGGGCCTTTGGACCCGGAGGGATGCTGAATCGCGCTGCGCGAGTCGGGACGGAAGACGCGTGTGTCGGTTGGTGTTTGGGCCGCGTAATTATAAGGAGGAGAAAGTGGAAATGCCCTTTTGAGGATGCCCGCTTACAGCATATCCCGCGTGTGTGAGCGCGTATTCTGTGCTCGGTGTAATGCGCATTATGTGCCCCGTAACGGTGCGTTACACATTTTGAAAATGTGAAGTAGTTGGTAATTGGGAACGTGCCGCGTAAGCCGTCGGGAGTCCGCGGCCACTGCACCGTAGTTTTACTATCGCCTGCACTTGAGGCGGTTTTCTATTATGTTGGCAATTGTTGCGACATTACCAGCTATAGGCCGGCTATGAACAATAACCTCATATAAAACACATTCCTTTGTGTAATAACCCACTAGACGTAAATTACGCGTGTCGACAGTTAATAGCTGTTTAGGAAATTAATTATTCACCGTATAGAGAAATCGAGATTGATCTTAACTACTTTCTGGCTACCTTAAGCTACAGCCTGGCGCGGCGGGAAAAAAACTCACCACGGACGCGTACGCTCTTACACAATATTACCTTCGCCTCATTTTTCGCTGAACGTAAAAAATTATGTGTACAGCAGAGTTGATCACGATGCTCGATTTACGAGTTCCGATCGATTTCACCAGAATCTCTCTGATCTGTGATTGAAAAAATCGTGACACCAGCAGGTATTTCTTATTCGGTTCGTCGATATTATTTTTCTCTAACGCGAATCGAAGCGAGATAACATCAACATCGTGTTTTGTTGGACCTAAAATACCGCGTGTACTTATAATTGTATTCTATTGTACGAAAGTTCCACTGTCTCGAAAAACATTAAACCGTCTAACAATGTCGAGCCGTTATTTCAATCACCGAGATACAAGGCGGAAAGAATATACTGATTGCGATAAATTTGGCATGCTTAAATTTCGCGTAGCTCCAGCGCAGAGCGATAGTGATTTTTTCGCCTCCGGCATTTTTTTTTTTTTCAATTTCTGATACGTGGTCCTTGGAAGGTTAATTGAAACTGATCTCTTATCTTGATGATACAATCGATGTGGTTGAATGAAACCGTAGACAAAAACGATCGAGGAGCATTGCACAGAAATACGTCGTTACCATCGGTGTCCCAAAAATATTCGCGAAGACTTCGCATCGCTGGGAATCGCGCTGAATGAATAATGGTTATAAAAAGAAATTGTGAAATACTCGGGGAATTTTCTGAGGCTAATTAATGGCGTGGACAGAATTGCAAATGGCAAAATAGAGGATGATGAGCACACGTCTTTGTTGGCGTATAACAATGTCGACATGATCCGTATTCTACAGGTATACCCGGCGATAAAATATACGTGTATAATGAGAAGCGTTAAACAGAAAGACCGAAACACCACGCGACGTGACGTTATTCATTGCACACCTGAATCGATAGAACCGGACCCCCTGGAATTGGATAGATTGCAAATTGAATTAACATGTGTCTGCAGTTTTGTCGGATTAATCACAATGGAAACTCAAAATTTTGTTTATTCTTTGTACGAATAATAAAACAATATATATAAGCGGAATATTTAGCACGAAGTTAACCATTCCGTGAATTTTGATAACTGACATACGAAGTCTCGTGTACTCTGCAAGACTTGATTATTAGAGTTATTGTTCGAACCTGATCAATTGGTATATCAGGTACACGAATTACAACTTCGAAGCGATGACGATAAAATGACATCCTCTAGCATCATGCTAATAGAAAAATAGGAAACTGCTGAAATAAATCGTTTCTCAATTGTGCGGATTGGCTTCGCTGTTCACAAATGAGCTTCATCTGGGAAACTTTGTTTTAAAATACCCCTACGTAATGCGCTGTGGCCACGTGAAATACTAATTATCTATCGGATGGTCTCGGCTGTTGACGCGTAGTTTTGTCACTCACTAAAATTCGTCTTCTCCGTGGCTGTCCCCGCGGTCCATAAACAACAAGTACACAGGATTATAGGTGGGTACGAATATAGAAGAGGGCCTACGCTCTCCGGAATGCGAAGTAGTTGTCCCCGCATCCACGAAAGCACTTCTCCGGTTGCCGTAAAAAGTAACCTCCTCCTGCGGCGGGTGCCTGATCCTGAGCCGAACAGAGCCGAGTCGAGCCGCGTTGCGTGCACGGAGGTGGAAGGTATATACATATCTGCATAAAAATTTCAATTTGTCCAATCCACGGTGTGGCCAACCGGAGCCGCTCTTTTCGGAGGAGATATTCAATACCGGGGCTCTCGGGTTACGTAACGGAACGCGAAGTAACGCGACTTAACAAGTGTAAGCGACCGCGGTATAAAAAGTGGCAAAAATACGAGCCGGGAGGAAAGACGCAAAACTAACACGGTGACAATGGCGGCGAAGCTAGACAACTCGAGCCGGGGCTCACCGTGTTAAATTCAGCCGGCCAACCTTCAATGCGATATTATTGGTCGGTTGGGAATTTTAAAAGCATTCCATTGCTGCGCTTTGGATGCACGAGGCGCCTCGGCTGCACGTGCGGTGAATCCTCTGCCACCTCATACATTTCAATCGTTCGACGCGAGCTTTCCGGCATCCGTCGACTACGCACGCTGTCCCTCGCCTCAACCTCGGTCACGCTCACCTCCGCTCCTTCAAAATCCTCTCCTTGTGCTTACGGTACTGCACTTACCATATTCCTCGACTCGAATTTCACACCTCGATTCCCGCCTCCCAAATCCGCCTCACATTACCAATTTTCAATCTTTTCACTCTCTCAAAGAGGATCGGTTAGGACATATCTGCTTAAAATTGACCATTCTATGGATGGATATGTGTACAATAGCCTATCATACTACATATCATAGATCAAAGTTGAGTTATATAGCTTATACAGAAGGAATACTGACTGTCAAATCATTTGGCCGAAGCTTTCCCAAAATTAAACATTGAAAACCTGAATCTATTCCTATACGATTCACAAATTTTCTAAAATGAAACTTCCTCGATATGGTTAGAATACCGATTAGATGTCGGATATTTGTGTCAATTTGTGACGACAAAAAAGACAAGAAAACCCAAAAAGTACAGTTCATCTTCGTACAACATTGTGTTTGATTTTCTAAGTAGCTTACCCTGCTACAAATGGTAGCAGTGGTAGTAATAGTACGAGCAGCATGAAGATCTAACTTGTCGTACTGGGACTATGCAGGAACACCTAAAAAAAAAATACCGCCAATCATATTACGTATAAACTCCCTTACGCGAGTGTGAGTCCTCGGCGGCACGAGAGGAGGAAGAGGTGAATAAGACGAGCTGACGAAGAGGCGAGGATACGGCGAGTAGAGAAGAAGGATGCTGGAGAACGTGGCCCTCGGCGGAGTCAACAATCCGTGACCACCCCGGCTCGAGTTTGTTGCCGCCCGTAATTCTATTGTTCGGACGTGGCATCATCTCTGCTATCTGCCTCCTCTGATTTCATTCTTTTCGCTTCCCGAGCTCGTCCTCTACAGCCGGCTCCGCATCCCCGACTGACTTCCCCAAGTTCCCCAGGCATTTCGGGCCACCGACGCCTCCGGGCCCATCGAAGACTGCAACCTCGAGTCGACGCAGTGCCGCCTCGCGATGCTTCGGGACCCACCGCGAATACAATGCCAGAGTAAATCAGTCTTGCGAGGCAAAATCAATTCGCGTTTGTATAAACGTAGAGCGTTCGTGCGGTGCGCGCAGTCGGAATGTAGCCTGGCTTACGAGTTCATCTTCTCATTCGCGCGGATGATCTCCGGCTTTTTTTCCCTCCCGTTCTTGCGCCGACGCCGAGGCCGGGTAAAAAGAGGAATACCGAGTGTATGGAGAAGAGGAAGGGGTGGTTAAACACAAGAAGTTCAACGCTGCAGGTGAAGTTGCGCGCGGTGAAATCCCTGAGAGTTGGTCAAATTCGGTTTTGAGCCTGTACACCGTCCCTCCTCGTTCCCCCCTCACCTTTTCCTCATCCTCAACGACGAGGCAAAGTTTGTCCAAGTTTTGGTTGACACGTATTTTCAAATATTGGCCCCTCTATTGCGCCTATTGGCCGTCCGGGAAGCCGCCGAGTTTACGGACAGGGAAAATGCATTAAGTCCTTCGTTGGTACGCGGCCATCGGTGTTTATACAGACATGCTCGTTTCCTCGTGCAGCTGCGGTGGTAGCAGAATCGTCGGTTCCGCTTCTTCGGTCTCTCCGAATCAGAGATATTATCTCACGCCGATAGTTTTTGGTGCGAGCCGCCCATTTCCACGCTCCGATCCTCCTGATCGCGTCGCGCAATCCCAGGGGCACGTGAAAAGCTTTACGAAAATGTTCGAATGTCCGACATCCCCCACGCCTTTCGCAAACTGTGTGAACTGACGGTGGTACATACACATTATATCCCGAAGAGACGGATCTGCCGACCGCAACGAAAGGATCAATATTGAACAGTCCTGTTTGCGGAATATCGAGTAGAATTTTGTCCCTCTTATATATAAATGTTGCACCATGCTGCGTACGGTTGGTCGTGATTAAATAGATTGAGCAAATGCGACCGATGTACTCGGTACACGGGTCTTAAAATTTATACGGTTCCCGGGACGTTTGTCAATGGAAAGCTATTTGTGGCTGATGTTTGATTTCCCGATGCTTCACACACATTAGCCATCCTCCAGTTTATTATTGTAAACTCCAAACGCAAGAGGCTGAATCGTCTGGGTCGTAAAGCGAAGAATTCCCGATGTCCTTGCGTCGCGTTGTTACGTTTGAAATTTTCAACCACTTCCAGCGCTCCTTTTTATTCCTCTTTCGTGTAAATTGACGGAGACCCAAGCCCTGGACTGCAGGTCGGCGGCGTCGCCGTGGTCATCGTCGTGGTCGTTCCTGGAAGCGAAAATTGGATAATTAGTGGTGATTTGGCGTAAAAAGTCCCGACGAACACCGAAAAGTGCTCCGACTGGCCTATTTCACCCTTCGCATTATAATAATTGCTAGCGTCTTTTTCTACCTGTGCCAGGAGCAGCTCGGTCAGTGCAGCGTGCTCCGCGTACTAGAATAACCATGCGGTGCTGCTTCCACCCGACCGCTAACACCGACGGACTCTCACCCGTGTGCGTGCATTACGGACACGTGCATAAACGGGCCTAGGTAAGCCAATGCGCGCCCATGCACACGCGGAACCGGGATCACATTGAACCAAGTAACGAGCTACCGGGATAATTACGACTACGGCATGAAGGAAAATCAGAGAAACAAAATAGCCGCGTTGACTGCAAGCTGCAAGCTGCAGCCACGCCGCGTGTTGTACCTGCCCTGGTACGACATGATCTCTGGTCGCGGGGCTGCGGGGGGATTAATAAATAATTAAATGCTACGAGGCACGATTCGGGGAACGATTAGGATAATTTGTTGCGCTGGCCAGGCTCACTGTGTTCGGCTTGACGCCGTGCCGTGCATGATGCCACGCCGTTAGCTGGCACGCCGATGATCTCCTGGTGAGCCCGAGTGTGAACCCTAGGCACTGTAAGAGGTCGCATGATCAAAACGTCTCATTGTTGTTCGAAGGACCGAAACACCGCTGTGAGCATCTCCAAAGACGGAAATCACACGGAGATCGATACCGCAGGCATTGTGCGGCATGTGTGACTTCTCACCAATAACCTGTTCTTCTTCTTGTTTGTGTACTAGGGGAGATAAGGACCCACGAACCTCTCGACCGGGAACTTCGCGCCCTTTACGAACTCGTTCTGGAGGCTCGGGACCAGGGAACGCCGTCGAGGGCGGCGAGGGTTCCGCTCAGAGTCGCTGTTTTGGACGTGAACGACAACTCACCGGAAATCGTTGATCCTCAGAGCAATGTGGTCAGCGTTCGCGAGGAGCAGCCACCCGGGACGGAAGTAGCCAGGGTCCGGGCCCTGGACACGGATCGCGGCGAAAACGCTTCGGTCACCTACAGCATCCTAAAAGGTTAGTTAGTCACGGCTGTCCATCGACAACGCCACGCTGATATTACGACTTGAAATTGTTAATTTACGATAGTTCTTTCAATTGAACTTTCAACACTCTATCGTACCCGGATGATGAACCGTGTCGAACAAAGCGAGATGAAAAGCGCGTTTAATGAGCCGCGATCGCCGATTGTTGGTAGCAGGAGGCAACAGGAGCAGAAATCGGGGAGATGCGTTTCAACATGGGGACCAAACACCGACAAACAACGCCTCGAGCAGTCTCCTGTCTCTTGAGCTATGCACGCGTCTACTTCTAATGCTTTTCCTAGTTGCAAACACACGAGTCTGCTGTCACAAACTTCGAGAGTACCTTCCGGTGAAGGGATTATTGACATAATAGCTCGAACGCGGAGAAAGGATAACGTGAAATGGTAGATGTGATACGCGTTGACGAAATGGAATTGCGTTATTACCGGGATATTTGTCACAGAGTCTAATTCGATCGGACGGGTACGCGGCTTATAACGGCGGTACATCAATTCATCCAATTCATCAACCGCGGTGTAGAATGGTCAGGACATTTCGTGCCGTAGAGACGAAGACGTTGATTGATTCGGTTCGATTTTGGTTAAACTTAGCTTTGATTACAGATCGTGACTCCGACGGTTACAATGTCTTCACCATTGACCCCACCACCGGCATGATTAGGACCAAGGCGGTACTCGACCACGAAGAACACAACGTCTACCGCGTGTCCGTCAAGGCCAGTGACGCCGGTCGACCACCCCGACATAGCGTCAGAGCACTACGTGTCGAGGTTTTGGCTCTCGCCGACAACAGGCCAACCTTAACTAGCAGCAGTCTGGCATTCACGGTGAGAAATTCCTCTCGTTGTCCGATCCAGTACATGTCCCAACTATTTTCACAGTTATCTATTCCGATTACCTGAAATTATATTACGGAAGTGTATCCAAAGCCACTTGAAAACATGGAAAGTGTTTCAAAGTCTTCTCAAGTCGACAGATAAGATCGTTTGAAATTTCATAAAGTCGTTTCACGTCGCCCAGTCATCTAGTGACAGTCTTTTGAAATGTCTGCAGGAAGCCTTCTGAGGTCGTTTAACATCGCTGACAGAACTGTTTAAGCTATCTATAACTTATTCAAAGACACTTAAAATTACTTCAAACCATCTGAAACCATTCCTAATCGTTCAAAGTCAGGTACCCGATTACGTTCAAAATGATCGACACAATTTGAAGTTGCGTATAAGTCAGATAAATAGGTTTCGAAGTGATTTGACATAGAAACTCGATCAAGGAATTATCTAATATCATTTAAAAACATCTTTACGAATCCTTTCGAATTCCCTAAATCTTTACCGAGTCTTGCTTAATTTAGGGACAAATTTCACCGACAGATTCAAAGCTATTTTGTATTCCTGTCTGAAACCTACCTTCTACAATGACCTTATTCTATATGCACAGGTCCGCGAAGACGCAATGATCGGTTTCGCAGTTGGCTCGGTAGCCGTATCTGAACCGAGTCATCTGGTGGCGTACACGTTGGACTCGTTGACACCGATCAGCGAGTTTCCAGCTTTCGACGTGTCCAGGGGTTCGGGTCAGCTGGTAGTGGCGCACTCTTTGGACCGTGAAAACATCAGCGTTTACCACCTAGAGATCCGGGCGTTGGACACGACGTCGATAGGCAATCCACAGAGCATCGCGATCTCGGTGAAGATCACGGTTGAGGACGCGAACGACAACGCACCGAAGTGGCCGCTGGACCCAATAATGGTCAGGGTGTCAGAACGGTCGGCTATTGGCTCGACGATCTACAACCTGACCGCTACTGACCTGGACAGCGGCGCCAACGGCGACCTGCGCTACAGCCTTGTCACCGAGCTACCACCCACCGGAAACTTCGCCGTCGATTCACTGACCGGTGCCTTGACTCTTACTCGACCTCTCGACCGCGAGAAAAGGACCGAGTACACTCTGGTCCTCAAGGCTTCGGACCGTGCTCCTCCAGCCGAACAACTGGCGGCTACTGTAACGGCCCGCATACTTGTCCTCGATGAAAATGACAACGACCCCGTCTTCGTGTCGCCCGACAATCCACGGATAGCCGTCACCGTCGACCTTCAGCCAGGCAAGTCGGCTCTTATTTTGTCTCGAGCATTGATTTGCCTCGGCAATTATACCTTGGAAAGAAATAACTAGATCCATGGTTCAACGCGGTCTGCAACGGATCATTTCTTTGGCCGTATTCAGCGCACCGCTCGCTTAACGACCAGCGTCGAACCATAACCTCGGACTCTGAGATGATCCTTTTGGAAGAGAAAAATGATTAACCTTCGCTGTCAACCACAATTTCAAGTCCTTGTTAACAATCTGTAAAAACGTTTCAGGCGCTCCACTGTCAAGGGTTGTCGCGGTGGACAAAGACAGCGGTGACAACGGACGCGTGTCGTACATAATAACATCTGGTAACGAAGGAGGCATATTTTCGGTCGGTTACGATTCGGGAATCTTGACCTTGGCGCGGCCAATGAAGGGTTCAACGGAGTTGGAGATAACGGCCAACGATCACGGAACGCCGCCGAGGAAAGCCTCGCTGAAGCTACACCTAACAGCCTCCGGACACGCCGCCGGACCCCCGAGACTCCTGCAGGCCAATCCGTTTGCCAAGATATCCGAGGATGCTCAGGTCGGCGCTTCCGTGGCAAATGTCGCCGGTCCAGCAATGGCCGATCAAGGTAAGGGGCGCGGTGCAATTGGAGCACTCCTTTTCTCCGATAGTCGGACATAAAACGTCGGAGGGACTGAAACCGCGACGCGTACCTTCCTTTGTCTCGGTCCTCGGGGAACCCGGGGTTATTGTTTCGGCGGACTTGGGCATAAACTGTACCCCCCTGTGGAACTAGGGAATGTCAATTTAGCCCACTGCTCTCCCGGAGCACATGCAGTCCTCGCGTGGCAGCCGTGAGACTGGAATTACAACTGGCCGTTGCGCCTGTGTGCACGATATAATCAGGGTGTCGAGAAACCCGGCGGATCCGAGGCTAGGCTAGTTAATAGGAAAGTTCTGCTATGAAAATAGCTCGAATAATTGCATCGCATCTTCGCTAGGGCCAGTCGCCCCGCATTATGGCTACGCCAGCTAAATCACTCTCGGCAAACCTGTACCGCGCAGCTTCCTCGGCAGAATCGTGCGTGGACGCTTCACGCGCCTGCAGCCCGAGTGGTATATATCGGCATAACCCGTGCCCAAGACGCGTTTATCCCCTACCCCAGGGATTCCCAACACTCGCATTCAACGTTCTCAGAAAACCGGAAACTCCGTCATCCTTCAAGGCTCTTAAATTATTGGACTGTTGATTTCATTCGCTTTTTCCACTTTACAAATCGTCGAGTCCTTCCAAAACTGCAGTTTATGGATTTAATAGATCAAAGCCACAAACCAAACGAATGATATAATACCAACTGCTCTCCAAAATGATGCCACCTAGGGGGCACTGTTCCATGGTAGTAAAATTCTATTCTATTCTACGTTTAGTGTCAGGATAAAACACCTATTTAAAAAAGTATTTTTCAAATGTAGAATCCTGTTTCGACTTTTATCTAGGAACACACCGTGACAAAACGAGCATTATTTTATCAGGTCATCCTTGGACATGTTTCGAAAGACACGATGCAGGATTCGAGCATAAGGCCGCGGAGGTACCATAAATTGGTGCTGAATAAAACCGGGAGTTATCGCCGACGTAGTTGGTGGCTGGTGGTCGCCTTAGTTTCTTAGTCACATTATAAGATATGCGAAACGCGTTTTCAGCACCATGCAGCAGGCCTCTCTCGGGATGTAGACGGCGGCTGCGGGGCTGCCCGAAGGTTCCGACTGTCCGCTCCTCTTCTTTCTTTGCTCCTGCGTTCGGTCGGGCGCCAATCAGAGGGCGTCTTTAGGAGAGCAAGGAACCAACCAACATGCCTTCCCAGCGGCAGTCTTTGGCGAGATCGCGAGTCCTGCCGGTGCGCGCAAACAATGGCCGCGTATATCATCGTGCCACCGGTCGCCGTTGTACGCGTAGGCAAATCACCACCCCACATCCACCGACACCGATACCCACCACCGCCTCTGTCAACAGCACCAATACGCGCGAGTCCCGCTTTGTCTAAACCCGCTAAAAAATCGCAACAGCTAAACGTCTCCCCTGGAATTTGAGAATCGAATGCATTAGCCGGCCGCGGAATAAGAGAGAGACGAGAAAGATCGGAGAAGAAGAACGGGAGAAAGGACCGGCATAGTGCGCTGCCAGCAACGCAGCTCTCATCTACACGGTGTTCAAAGTCAGAGAGACTCGGGCTTCTGCGTGGCCAGATCTAATTTTCACGCACACAATTCAGAATTATCGTTAAATTTCTGCACCAGCCTCCAGCTTTCAAATTCCGCACTTTGAAACCAATGCGAGAGAATCGTGCTAAAAACATTGGTGATTTGCACACATCGCGTTATTCTCTTGATCGCGGCAATCTGCACTGGATTTTACATTTTACTCGCCTCTCGATCCGGAGACGTGTAATAACCATATTTTGCGTAGCACTAAATCAGGATGTAGCAGGACAAGGCGGTGATTTTGAAGAGTACAAATTTGCAACAGTCGCCTCCGCGACGTAATTGCCTGGCGCCCAAATACACGCTCGGGAAGATTTGAATAAAGATTACTCTGTGACCCGCGTTGAGGGAAGTAAAAAAAAAAAAACGAAAGAAAAACCTTCAACTCGGGACTGTGCAATACTCCTTGGATGGGAAACGATAAATTCTGTACGACTTTGTTGCGGAGATTATCGGTTTATCTTGTTCGTCGTTTATACCCGCGGAATCTTTTACCCTTTACTGTTTTTTCACTCCGTTTTTTCCCAGGGAATATATTCTACTTACACCTGACAGCGTCGGTCCCGTCGGTCCCTCCTCCTCCCTAACCTCTTCCTTTCGAGGCTCCGCGTTATTTTGGAACTCTCGCGAAGCCCGAAGCTCTACATTCGATAACTTACGGCTTGTCCAGTCCCCTTATTTCGGACTGTGGAGATGTGACAGAGAACGAGAGCCCGAGAGAGAAACGCAGAGCTTCGAGCCGCAAACCGCATCGGCTACAAGTATTTACCAAAGGTGTGGTATGAGGGGCCCGAGATCGAGCAGTTCGACTCTGCCGATTCTCTGCCCTCGGCTACATGCCCTCTTCTTCAACGTCGTCGTCGACGTCGGTGGCGGCGACGACGACCGGCCCCCGTCATCGACGCGTAAACTTTTGCACCGCTGGGAAGATACGCCGCCGGATCGGATTTCGGCGCAAGCGTTACTCGCCGCATTACCATAATTTAACCAAAAAACGTATACACTAAATTGTATGAAAAGCCCAGCGCGCGCCGCGTTTCATCCGACTCTTCGCCCGACTCCGAGCTCACTGTATGAACTCGGTTTTGGACCTCGCGATTCCACTCCCCTCTCCCTCCTCTCTCCGAACGAACGAAAACGAATTGATCATTCAAAAAAACGTCAGATTGTATTTCGCCTCGAGAAAAATTACCTTGTTGAACAGGTTTCGTTGGACTCGAATTTAATTCGTTTTAACTGAACATGAGCTACGATTGTCACGAACTAAGAACAATCGTAAAGCCTAGGAACTCATCTTCTGAACTCTTTTTTTCAGGCAACGTCACTTTCCTTATTCCGAACGGACTGGCGTCGAATAAGTTCGTAGTCTCATCACTCGGTGTAGTAACACTTCAAGGTCCACTTGATCGCGAAATCGCCGGTCACTACTCGGTGCCGATTTTGGCCAGGTCCGCGAAACTGTTGGACCTCACAACCTTGGACGTGATTATACTCGACGAGAACGACAATGCACCGGTCTTCAAGCCGGGCTCTTGCTACACCCTGACCATTCCGGAAAACCAGAAACTGTCCACCGTCCATACGGTTGTTGCGAGTGACTTGGACGAGGGGAAAAATGGAGAAATATTCTACAGTATAGTCGGTGAGCATCCCGTTGTTGTTATTTTTCTTCTATCAATAAGGGTTATACGATACGTTAATATTCCAGGTGGCAACGTCGGCTCGAAGTTCAACCTCAACTCTGCGACGGGCGCTTTATCATGCTCGAACCTTGACAGGGAAACTGTATCAAAGTACGTGTTGACGATATCAGCCAAGGACAAGGGTCGCCCAAGCTTAGAGGCTAGATGCAACATAACCGTCTTCGTTCTCGATATAAACGACAACGCTCCAACCTTCGTCCAGAACCAATACTCCGAAACTCGTCCTCGAACCGCCTCCCTCAATGCCAAGCCTAATGATATCGGCAACCTTGGATCCTATACCACCCAAAGGAATTACCGGACCGGCTATTCTTCCGAAAGGTATGCCGCTACCATTTCCGAGGACGCTCCACCCGAGTCCAGCGTCATGACAGTCAAGGCGACCGATCCAGACCATGTAAACAACGGCAAGATCACCTACACCATGGCCGATGAAACCACCTGGCTCTTCAGGGTCGACAATCTCACTGGCGTGATAACTACTGCTGGGTAAGTTGGATCACTTTATTCTTCTCAGTTGGAAACATCAGGAAACGTTTGAATGGAAATTTAAAAGTCTGTAATTAATGGTTTGTGCCAACACTGAGCTCAACGACCTCTGAACTGCGTTACTCTTTTCGCTCTTTGTGCCTGTACGTACTCTGCAGGATTCACTAGCCCACATGTGCAGTTCAGGATGTTCATTAATTCAATTATACACTTTATTGCCGGCAATAGCCCAGATATTATGACATGTGCGCCGTTGACTACGTGCGATATACAGAGGTATGAAAGATCGTAAAATAGAAAGGACGACGAAACGGTCTCAAAGGTTTGGTGGAAAGTCTATTTGTGGGTTGTAAAGTTATAGGGTCCGTCGAAATAGTGTTGTGTCAAAATTGATACGATAAAATTTGAATAGGAATAACAAATTTGAATTTGTAACTTGTAACTATACAGTCACGTATTATAGACACGTTGACTTGTTAACATCCTGCTATAAAAATTTCATTCGAGAAGAAACAAAGAGAGAAAAAAGGTTTTTGTATCTCTCTTTCTCACTTTCGTTTCACGCGATATACTTATGTGCGTAAGGTCCATTACATAAAACCTTGAAGAAATTCGTCTAATCTTTGATTATTGTACGTGAAAGTTGAGGTGCACTCTATCTTCTTATCTATAAAATTTCGAAGTCAATTACCAAACGGGAATGAGAATCTGTTAAACTTTCGTAAACGGACGAAGATTCTATACTGTAATAGCTTATCTCACTGAAATTAATCCCAGAAACCGAGTCTTCTAAACCGAATGCCACACACCCGGTACCAATGCTTGCAAGCTTGGCGTATTTCTCACTTTCGAGGATCGCGTCAACCGCGGCCAAGCAAATCAAGGCAGGCGGGCGGCGAGGTACCTGAGAAATTCGATGGCCTGCCGTGGAGCGATAAAATATACTACCGTTGTTTAACGTGTTCATCTTTGTAAAAAGAGGGCTTAGAGATTAAACCTGAAACGCTTGTCGCTGAGGTGACAGCGGCGCCCTGCCGGTGGATCTTTGTTTATTAATCTGCATTTCTCGGTCGTCTCCGTGGTTCTCCTCGTTTTACTTTTACTCTTTTCCCTTTTTGCAAACTACTCGTCCTCTCCTTCTTTTATTAGTAGTCTCCTTTCGCTCGCACATACATGTGCGCCACCGCTCCTCAGTCTAATCCGTAGAACGGAACGTCCCGTGATCTTGTAGGCGGGTAGCGGAGGGTGTATCGCCGTCCCGAGGATGGCAACGGCGATTTTTCTTTTTTTTCTTTTTCTTTATCATTTCGCTTTCGTTTTATTTCCATTTCTTATTTTCTTTATTCCGACAACCGTGTGTCATTCGACCGTGACAACGTGTGGCATTTCAATGCGTTATTTAAGACGGCAAAAATCCTGATATGCAAAACCTGCGCCTTGCGTTATCCTCTACCAGCTACAAGATAAAATGACAAAAATAATCCAAACAAGCAAATATATGTTAAAAAAAAAGTCACACCTGACCGATTAAGCGAGTTTATCAATGAGCCAGCTCATTTTCGATACACGACAATTATATCCCTAGGATAATCACATCGCCATTCAACGTCGACTACCGAAACTCATCAAGATTCTATGCGACCTCATCGCTGTAGGGTGGTCAGATAAATATTACGTCATCTTTTTGATCTTACATTCTAAAAACAAGCCATCATCAAACAATTTCCAGAACTCGTGAGCAACCTCTTTTATTTCATAAATCAAAACACCTTCCGAGACCATAACTCGAAACATTTGCGTGAGTTGAGATATTATTTAAAAAAAAAAAGAGTCGGGTAGTGAATATCGTGAAAAAATTGCAAGTTTTTTGTCAACACCTATTCTTCGGGCTCTAAACGTCTTTCATGAGCTCTCGACGCTATTGCGGGTGATCATGATACAAGGGTCCCAATTTTTGAACGGTTCGCAAAAGCCGGCGGCGGGTCTTCGCTAAGCTACACGGTAGCATTGTCGGGCTGTCATACAAGCCAAATAGAAGAAGTGGTTTTAAATCAGTCGGTTGGTCGGGTTCCTGGGTTGCAGAGCGGTACTCTCCGTCCTCTCCCCCTCTCATCCGCCTTCATCTCGCCTGCGTTGCGGACCGTCTCTCTTACCTTCGAGCTTCGTCTCTACGTGCCGCCTATCCTGACCAAATCTTAAGCCCGAATGGTCCACGGGAGATCTGACTGCAGGAATCTAGCGGAAAGAAGATCTACAGTCGAGTCTCCGTCCGGGACTCGTTGAGTTATATTTATTATTTGCATATAATTCTTCGAGGGCCGGGGGCCGAACCTCTCGCGCGACCGAATCTCTGATAGTGATTTCGTACCGGAGGTATAAGAACGTATAAGAACGGCGGGTGTGCACACACACCGAGTTTATTCGACGCACCGCGCTCTGCAGTTTTAGGCTCCGCGTTCATTCCCTTATTCGGGATTTAAGATGCAACTTTAACGTGTACCTATAACGTCGAGCGGCGAACCGCGGCGCAACTCCGAACGAACGCGGAGAGGCCTGCAAAAATCCCGCAAACTTATGGTAATGGCCGCTGTCGCGCGTGGATTCTGATCGCTATACGCGATTTAGGCTCCCGTCACTCCTCCCGGTTCTTTTTTGCCCCTACTCGAAGTGTCCTGACGAAAAGAGTCGGCCGCGTTGGCACGGGGTTGCGGTTCGAAATTCCCGCCAAACTCAAACCGGAACCGAAACCTCTTTTCCCGGCGACTTTCGACCTTGGCTTCTCGAGTCCAAGGCTCCCTGCCAGCTCCGGTGGTCTTGTACTCTACGCGTCCTAAAGCGGCGGCTTGTTTCGCAGTCGGTATGGTTACTGGCCGATTAAAAATCGGGAACACACGAGACTGCGGCATCCTCTGCGGTGGCAGGCGTCCTGTTCGAGGTACAATATGGCCAGACAAGCGCCGTGTTCCTGGATCCCGGAGTCCCCTCTGGAATCCCCATTCAAAATCGCGCGCATAACCTGAGCGGAGAATCGAACGCGGCGTGTGAATGCAGAACGTATAATAAACCATTTCTCCATCTTGCAGCCCCCTGGATCGCGAATTCCAGGGTGTCTACAACTTTCTCGTGGTGGCAACGGACGGGGGAAAATACGACGCGAAGAGTACTTCGGTCCCGGTGCAAATCACGCTGACCGACGTCAACGACAACCGACCCGTCTTCACCGAGTACCCGTTCCTCGGACACGTGGCGATCGGCTCGCAGCCTGGGCAGAACATCCTCCAGGTGAAAGCGACGGATGCGGATCTCGGAGCGAACGGTGAGGTCGTCTACTCCTTCCTGGACGAGCAGGAAAAGCCGAAATTTCGGATTCACCCGAGCTCCGGCATCGTCACGGCGACTTCATCCCTCGCCCAGGAGAACGGGAAGGTCTTCCACCTGGAGGTCGTCGCCAGAGACAAGGGCAGTCCACCCCAGAGCTCGAAGGGTCTGATAGAAATCCGCGTCGGTGAAGCGTTGGATATGTCGCCGGTGCTCAAGTTCCAAAACGATACCTACGAGATCGTGATGACCGAGAACTCGCCGTCAGGCTCTGAGGTCATCCACGTGACTGCCGTCCGTTCCGACGGAAGACGGCAGCACATTTCCTACTCAATCGAGTACGGTGACGAATTCAACACCTTCTCCATCGACGAGAACTCCGGCCTGGTACGCGTCAACGATCCAAGAAGACTCGACGCCGAGATGTGGGACACCGCGGCGACCCGCGACGACGAAGCAGTTAGGAGCACCTGGCGGAGGTCGATGGAAGGACAACCGACCAAGGAGGAGCCCAGAGACTCGGCCACTCACACCCTGACCCTCGTAGCCAGGACGATTGGCCCCGATCCGTTGATCGCCTACGCAAAGCTCGTCGTCAGAGTGTCAGACGTGAATGATAACCCACCGATTTTCACCCAGATGCAGTACTCGGCGACGGTGCTGGAGGGAAACACGAAAGGAGATTTCGTCGTGACGGTAAGTCAGATTTTCTTTGTTAAAGTCGTGGTTATTCGGTTGGTTCTAACTTCTTTTTTCAATGACCATGTCTTAAGGTTTCGGCCAGCGATGCGGACCAGGGACTGAACAGCCGCATACTCTATCACATCGTCGACGGCAATCCGGACAACGCGTTCACCATCAATCCACCCTACAGTGGCATCGTTACCACCAACATCGTTCTCGACGGTGAGGTCCGCGACAAGTACAGACTCACCATCATCGCCACTGATCAGGGAAACCCTCAGCTCACCGGCACTGCTGCTCTCAGTATTCGTGTCATCGACGTCAATGACAATCAGCCTACTTTTCCTGAGCCCCGTGACATGTTCGTCTCCGAAGGTAAGTTCATGACGATCGTATTGATATTTTTAGTCAAAACGTGAAGAGGCCAATAAAAATGACACCGAATCGCTGCATGACCGTGTCATCGAATACAAACTCTGCAGCTTGGTCCAACTTCTGAATCCTGATCAAATGTTCGTAACGTGAAATTTGAAAACGAACGGAAAATGCGCTACACAGAACGAGAAACAAAAGATCTTATAATATCTGTCGATATGCTCATCAATCGTCCACATTTGCGAAATTTCCGGATGTATTCCGGTCCACACTGCAGCTTATAGCTAAGCTGGTTACGGAAAGCGGATGCTGATCACGACAGTGAAAGATAAGAAGAAAGAGAGGCATAGAGGTAGGAGTCCTGCTCTTGAAATATAAAGTTAAGTGGTAAAGGATTTATGCCGACATTAAAGTCCAACTGTTGGGAACAATCTGCATAACTTAGCCGCAGCTCGGGCTGTTGTGCCGCGGCGCAAGCTACGATTCTTCTCTCTCGTTCCTTACTCCTCTCCGTTTCTCCTTCTGTCTCACCGACAGTCCTCGCGTCTCCTTTCCTCCGTCTCTCTTTCTTTCGTATCGTCTTTGTCCTCCCCCTCCGGCCTTTGAGCCTCCGATATTGCTCCTCAGTGACAGATACAATTCAATGGGCCCACGGGCCCCGGCTGGCCTTAGCCCACGGTGGCGCGACTTAACGGACCATTTAATACGGTGCGTAACTCCCGCCTCCTGATCCCGAAACGCTGAGGACACTCACTCGGGTCAATCGTACAAATTTAAGGAAATACTCAGATCGCTTTTGGCGGGTACGAAATTCGGTGTGGATATTGGATTTGGCACGGAACTCGACCCCCGCAGCATCAGTAAATCACTCGAAGCTTCAACCCGCGCGCGGGTTCCTTTCACCTTGAACGAAAACAAGGTGTACGCGTATCTGGCTTATTCGACTTGCCAGCGTTCGATGCCGCCTCAAGTGCTCAGCTGCCAAGAGGAAGAAGAAGAAGAAGAAGAAGAAGAAGAAGAAGAAAAAGATCGAGAAGAATAAATAAGAACCACACGATACACACACATAATACAAAGAAATAATGAACGAAGAGTTAAGTTTCGCCGCGCGCCAACCGGAATATCTGCAGCTGTGCAGAGATTTCGCGCGTGTCTTTTCCGCGGCGCATATCAATTCGGTGAACAATCGCACCTTGCAATCAGGGCGTAATTAAACCAGCTTGTAATCTCGGTTGCGACAAGCCACGTTGCGTGGAAGATCCTCGCAAAACTGCGGGGGTCGTATACTGACAAAAGAAATTTTTCCTCGGCTCTCTTCGGGGTGCCGATGTGCCTGTATTGTATCGCCTCGTTTTAAATGAGCTCGAATTACGTCAAATTCGAATTTCTGCCTGACCGAAAGTCAGCGAACGCATCTTGTTTTAATGCGTTCTTTATTTATCTATACACGGCACACCCGAAGCTCTCTCCTTATTTGAGGCTTCGACGAGCCGACATCGCGCTGCAGCTTCACCGCTTACCGACTGGCATATATATTATTAATGCAAATTAAACGCGTCGAAATTAATTACATCGAAACTCGGGAGTGTCGTTTTTTGAAATTTTTTTTCTATTTTTTTTTATTTTTTCTCTACGCTTTGCGATTCTGTTGAAACTCGCCTTCTACTTTTTACTCAAATTTTTTTTTCACCCGGGTTAAATTCTTCGGGTTCCTCGACCTTACCCTCGGCTTAACATCCGACATTTTGAGACTTATTATTAATAGCTGCCGATATGTATGCACATACAGAGCCCTTTTGACTCCTCGAGAATTTATTCCGTACACGCGCTGCTTCGCCGCAATTTTTAATTTCCGCACGAACATTCACGTCAGATGTAACGGCGTACGAAGCGCAAGCGCTGCACTTCGGCTGCTGCCCAATCGAAGCGTGCACGGCAATTAAAGATTAGCAAGTAACAACGCCCGTTTCAAAAGTTAACAATCGAAAAACATCGCGATCTGGGAATTGAAAGAGAAAGTTTCGATCAAAAATTTGCCGCCTGATCCAATCGAGGTAAAAGAGTTTAATTGTACGTGAAATCGAGGCTAGCCAAACAATTACGGTGCCATGCTTGTTCGAAGATATCCAGAGCACACGAGCGCGTACAATGTGCGGGAACAGTTGTAGCTCCCATTAAGCAAATCAACGTTTAGCTAGGAAATCTCGACTTTGACATAGCCCGATTATGGCAGCGTTGAATACGGTATGTGGAGAAATTTTTCCACGGTAGACATTCGTATTACCGTATTATAATAATGGGCAACTTTCCTCGCGATCTAGGCGCTCGATCTCACAGCCGACATTCGACTCAGCTTATCGGTCGCATTAACGAGCGCACGGAGCGTTATGCAGTTGATTTTTTGAGCGAGTACCATATACGTATATCTAAACCGCTTGCGGTAACACACTTGTAGATATTACGGGTGAGGCGAGTAGGTAGGCAGATATTATAATCCGTGTAATAAAAGATTCCACGGTGGAGATATCGATGGTACATCGGTGGGCGACGGCGACCAGAACTAAATGCGCGTTCTGTGCCAATGTGTGCGTGTCTCGCCGCGTGCACATGTGATAAAAAAGCGAGATGAACGGGCCCTGCATCGGTTGGGCCAGGTAGTTTTGGAAGGGGGAAGTGGCACGCGGAAACATTGCCCATATATTATAAACGGCTGTTAATGTCCAAATCGATTTTGGAATATGCGGCCCCCCTATGCGCCGGACCGCCAACCGTACCGAGTCACCACTTCCTCTCGCTCTTTTCTGTATCCAAATCTTTTCATCGATGTTCCTATATCACATCCACCTCGCCTGCCAAATGTCCGTTGGTACAAGGATGGATCCGTACAATTTTCAGTGATAGTAAATGTTTGGGATGTTCTGAGAGAAATACTGGTGATGAGGTAGACCGGTTAGATTATGAAAAATCTTTTCGAAGTAGTTGAGAACGCGGTTTGCACGTGTTCGCTAACACATTGATCTGAGTTGAGACGACGATGAGAGGTTCGCGCAAAACTCGACGAGAAATTTCACCAATAAAAACGGTTACACGAGTTGTGGCGTGATTTTACTAATGAAAAAATTCGATAAATGCACGTGGTTTTGATCAGGTAAGTGCGCAGGCGCAAGGATTTGAATTAGTAATTTTCCCATTGGTCAGCTTTTCGCGGGCAGCACGAAATTGAGACGTCAGACGGCGCGTCAGATGCCTCTCTCAACAAGTGCTGCTGCCATACGGGCAGCACGGTTTTTGAACAGTAAATGAATATTAATGGTCTCTGCAGTAGTGTCTATAATATTAAGGTACCTTGAGTAAGGGTTCAGGAGGAAGTGCGGTGAACGATTTTCTTATCTACAGTACCTTTGTGTCTGCGATTCGTTTGCGATTCAGTCGAATGAAGAGAACCGAATTGAGAGTTCAAATCAGGAATTTTTAAAACAATGATGATTTTTTCTTCTGTCTCACATCACGCTCGGTTCACTTTGTCGAGTGCGATAGTCAGCGTACCGCATAGGGGCATGATGCGGGGATTGAAAGATGAAACGAGACGATATCGTGAATTCGATGCATGTTAAGCAACTTTAGCGTAAGCATGGATCGCGAGGGACGAGAGTAGCGCCGAACGCTACGTGTAAGAGCGTCAGTGGCGGGATTCGCATTCGTCGGCGAACCGTCCTTACGGCCGTGATGTCGGAAACAATCAGCGGCTGACAATGCCTGCAAAGTGGTTGGATAATGCAACCTGCATCAGCTCTCGCGCGGCTCAAATCGCTCGCTCGTTTATACTGTATATAGTGTATTATACATTATACACACAGAGACAAGCAGCGCTGCAGCAGAAGAAGAAGCAGCAGCAGCAGCTCATGCATACCAAACGAAGATATTTAAATTCGCGAAAGAGTCGCCACACCGCGGTAGACGCTACCGGAATTAATTCTTATCTGTATCTTGTGCTGCCTTTGCGTGCCATCAGACAACGGAAAACGAAATAACCTGCACCCCGCACTTTTCACTCTCGCGAATTATTGTTGTATACGTACGTATACCGTCTCCGACACGTCTTCGCTACAGTGTCTTCGACACTGACTGTGCGCATTTCACAGAAGAGAACTCGATTCCATCTTCGTCCCAGCACAGGCACGAAAAGTCTAACCCTCGTGTTCTTTCCATTCTAGGTACCGAGGTTGGCTCTCTCCTGACAACGTTGACCGCCAACGACGTCGACAACTCACCGGCCCTCGTTTATCAGTTTGATAACAACACTGGTCCTGGTCCATTCAGCATCGATCGATATAGCGGAAAAGTCATTCTCTCGAAGCAGCTGGACGCGGAAACGCAACCGGAGTACAATCTTCGTGTTTTGGCCAGTGACGGCATCCACGAAGCGTTCACCGAGCTCAACGTGAGAGTCGACGACCTCAATGACAATTCTCCAGAATTCGAACAGGCTGCATACTCGGCCTCGCTTCCAGGTTGGTTTCTTGTCTGAATGTCCTAAAAATGCCTCCCGATCTAGAAGAAACTATGTTTGGATACCAAGAATATCGTTTTATCATAGAAGAGTATGATAAGATGTCTCAGTGGCCTCACGACTCTACCGAAACTCATGAGCTGTCTCTTAAAATCCCGCGTCGATAATCTCGTCTATTAATTTCTACGAAAAGCTTGTCACTTTTTCAACTGTGCCGTGTTAGTTTTTTTATTACGAATAATTTGTTTCAGTGGTTTTTTGCAAAGTCTGACCAATCCGCACTTACATGTACGGACGGGATTACGTTATCGGCCGGGGTGGTCGCCGTTAGTGTCACGTATGTGACAACAACCTGTCGAGCGGTTTGATTTTTTGCCATTCAACACCGGGAGATGCAATTTCGCAATAATCGGCGCCACGCGCTATATGTCTCACCCGCTCACAGCCGGTTCTCATGCAGTCGTTCATTCCTCTCTTGAGATATCCCTCTTAATCCCGCGTCCTGACACATCCCACGTTCTGTAAGGCAATTTGTTCCTCGCTCACGCGACTCATCGATACCTCGAGCCGACACCAATTAAGAATTAAGCCTATTTACAATCCTTCACGGTATCTAAATATATTATGCTCTATCCATTGGACACTTATTATGACTCAAAGCACGCACTTATCGCTAGCTATCTCATAATGCCTAAACTATGCGGAATAACCTGTGTCCAATATTTCGCATCAATAACAGTTCTTACACACGCAGCAGTAGAATTAAGAAAAAAAATGTCGACAAAAAAACAGTCGTATATTACACATCTTCAGCTGTGATCTGCGATTTATTATACAACCAAGGAACCCTCTATTAAGTCGTCAATTAGTTTATCAGCGTGTTTGCTAAAACTTTTATAAAACGTAAACATTTTTAAAAGATACTTCGTTTTTTTTTCTTTTAAATGAATAAATTCCAATCTATTCAGTTGAAATTTTTGCAGTTTATGGCGTTTTAACTACGGCTAAGGGACTTGACTGATTAGGAAAAAAAAGAATTACAGAAATTAGTTGGAAAGTAATATGCGGTTAATCGCGTTAGACGAAACGAATATTTAATGAACTCGATTCAAAGTTCATTAGATCGAATTTATTTATCACAGATTAATCCTAAGATTTCACAAATTTTTTATACCACGTGTCAGCTGTTGCGCGAGATTGGCCATTGCCTGGCTCGTGAAATGTAATACATGGAGGAATTTTTATCAAAATAGTGAATCGTTTTGTATCCAAATACTAAAATACCGTTTTCGAATAATATTTCGTATTTCATTCCCGTTTTACGCTGAAACGTTAGATTTTATAGCAAAATAATTGCGAGGAAACTCAATCTGCATGATATATTCTCAATTATCTCAAAGTCAATTCGGATTCCGACTCTGAATTCTGGATTATTTTCGCCGTATGCCTCAACGGCAGTGTTGCGTAAGCATACGTTACAGACATCTGGCAATATCGCAAGCCCGTTATCTTGAAAATGACAACTAGCAGAGGACGTGGAGACGCGCGGGAGTTGAAAAGAAACGGCTTTTTTTTTATTATAGACAAGTTGTCCCGTTGCTCGTGTCCTAAACTCGAATTGACACCGGTCCAAGATAACATACTTGTGTAAAAGCTGAACGAGCAAACTAACGAACGTATAACGTACGGTAGGTGAGAAAGCGCGACACTGAGAGTGAGAGCAAGAGAGAGAGAGAGAGAGAGAGAGAGAGAGTAAGAGAGAAGGAGCGAAAGCCCGGACACGAGAAAGAGAGAAATGAGAAGTCGCTTGGCGCTCGCGATTTACAGGTATCGCGCTATGCGCTGTCGCTGTTTGAAGGGAGATGGAACGAGCCGGCAAAATACGAGACCAAGAGAGAACGTTGCACATAAATAAGTCCCCATGCGCGATACGTTGCACCGCTCGTGAAGCCGCATGCAGCCCGCGTTTCTTTGCAGTCCCGATTGTTTAATGCGGCTTAAGACTTATTAAAAATGCATATCGCCCGTATATACGACACCCCGACGGCATAACAGTAATTTAAGAAAGTGAACGCGGGGGGCGAGGAAATCATTTCCAAAAAAAAAAAAAAAAAAATGTGTAAAAGAAAAAAGAGAGAAGAAAAGAAAAAAAGTTGAAGTTGAAAAAGAAATTCCTAGCTCTCCGTCGTACTTGGGATGAGGGACGGCTTACATACGTGTACCGCGATTTGTGGTGACTTTAACTCAAATCACGACTCCACTGCCTGAACTATGTTGGTGTACGCCTACGTTTAGGTACATCACAATATATATGCATGCAGGTACGAACGTACGTACAGGTATATCGGATACGTTTAAGACGTATTAAAAGGCTGGCGGTGCACGATCGCACTGTCGGTGTATTATCATAATTCTTCCCTTTACGGGGAATTAAATGTTTATGCTCTAAGAAATTCACTTTAATGAACTGCACAAACGGAGGTGCACGTATAGCTGGACTCGAATGCAGGGTGCTAACCTCATGCGAAACTCCAACTCCGATCCCCATTGCGAGGCACAGCGCGGTGCCCAACACCGGGACCACAAATCGTTCGCCACCCGACAATGAATGGCGTTATGCGGTCGATAATTTATGGAAAATGTTCCGGGGTCACGGCTCCGCCAACACCGCACTAAACGGCCCCAAAACGGACCCTTTTCGAGATAATATCTCATTTTCGAGCGTCGTGCAATTTCAGCCTCGCAGTATCCTTTGTCGCAAAAATCAAGAGCGAATGACACGCTCATCATGAGAGGGTATTAATATGTATGATGAAACGACTTTGAACAAACTGAGGGGACAAATCGGGGAAGTCCCGAGATGAAGGAGTCTTGACGTTGCGAGGTGGGTGCAAATTGCCCGATTAGTCTGGGTAAATTCTTGCCGAGAGATGCGAGTATGGCTGAGACTCGTCTTAGTTCCGAGGATCGTATCCTTGCGGTGGGTTATTTCAGATCGTGGAGTCTGCTTGGCGCATTAATGCCGAGTTATCCAACGATTTGAAACGCATCGGAATGATTTTTTCGCACTGTACCCGCAGCACCGCGCCGCGTCCTGCCGCGATTTATACGACTGGTTATTATTTCATACTTCCGTTCAGTTGGTGTCAGGACAGCTTATCCTCTGGGGCTCGGTCCGGCGGTACTGACCTGGCCTTTCCTGCACGACCGTGTCCGTTCATCCTGGAGGCCATCTGCCAACGCGGCTGATACACCCGGATAAAAATCGAAATTAGCAAGTTTTTTTTTTTTTTTCAACGCGAAAAAAGGCTATTTAGCAAGTTCGTTTATCGACTTCGCTACATCCATGAAGGTAATGATAGCTTGTCTAAATAGTCGATTATCGATTTACAGCAGATGCCGCGGCAAAAAATATTCATCAGTCAGAAAAATGGTTTCGAGTTTGTTTTTATACACAATTCTTATGCACCCTTGTCCGTCAAGTTTTGTACCTGCGTCACCTCTCGACTATATGGTATATACTTAACGCGGCTTACGTATGGCATATTAATTCAACTCTACCGACATTGGCGTTAATTAGTAAAAGCGACCTCGCTCGGGACTCTCAGGCTTAACGTCGTCGTTGGTGCAGTTTCATTAGCCGTTTAAAGAGACCTTCGCCATTCTCGAGGACGTCTGCACAGACATATATACATGAGTAAAAAGCATAATATTGAACCCAACTCTCTCACTCTCTCTCTCTCTGTTTCTCTCCATCACGGTGATGAGATTAATTAACCTGAGCACCGCGACGCAACCTTGCTGATACTTTTCTCGAGTTCGTTTCAGTTGAGCCGTCTCTCTTATAACGGAAACTTAATACGGTGTAGATTCGATCTCCACGATAAATCCAGTAACAAATATCTATAACCTGGGAAAAAATAAATTGCAAACACTGTAGTAGCGAGGTGGTATGAAAAAAAGTTTCTAAAGCAGCCGCCTCAATTCTTGTAGTTAAATAAGTACAAGAATAACATAACTCGTTCGTTCGAACAGACGTTTCTACAACGTGCATGAATCGACGGATGTTCACCCGACCCTTTTTTTATTCCAGATGGTCAAGGCGAGATTCAAGAAGTCCTGGCGGTCAACGCAACGGACAAGGACCTCTCGGAAAAGAATTCGAGGATTCGGTACAACCTCGTGAGTCCAGTAAAGGGATTCAGCGTCCATCCGGAAACGGGGATGGTGCTGGTGAACCGAACGGCGCTTCCAAGGCCGCTGCCGAAGGACGTGGAGCTCGCGGTATCGGCCCAGGACGCAGGGCAGCCGTCGAGGTCATCGGTCTGCACGGTGGTAGTGAGGCTAAGCACGCTGAAGAGCACTCAACCGGGCAAAGAGTTCCGAATAAACGTTACGGAAAACGCGGAGCGGGGCACGACGTTGATGAGACTCTCTGACATAGACCTGATTGACGGAGACGCGATATTGTCCGGTGACGAGAACGGGCTCTTCGAGGTCTCCCGAGGCAAGCTGATCCTGGTTAAGAACCTGGACAGAGAAACGAAGGACCGCTTCGTCCTGCGGCTCGGATCGCGGGGCGAGAATTCCTCGGCCTCGGTGGTCGTCGTTAACGTCGAAGACGTGAACGACAACTATCCGGAGTTCGATCGAGCGCTCTACGAGGTATCGATAAAAGAGGACGCCGAAAAGGGCAGCACCGTCGTCGTAGTCAGAGCCAGGGACACCGACAAGCCTGACACACCGGCGGCGACCATCACCTACGACATAACTTCCGGTAACGATCTTGGCCTCTTCCGCGTCGAGAAGGCTTCCGGTATCGTTCTAGTCAACGCCAGCCTGGACTGCGACCTCGGTCCCGAGGTCCACGTGCTCGTCATCATGGCATGCGACCTCCACCCTTCGGCTCCGCTCTGCACACTGACCAGACTCCGCGTCCACCTCGAGGACGTGAACGACAACTCGCCGAGGTTCCCGGTCTCGGAGTACCTGGAGATCGTGGGTGAGAACGAGTCGATAGGGACGAGGATATTCACCGCGAGAGCTACAGATCTTGATCGAGGAATCTACGGAGCCTTGAACTACTCCATAGTCTCGGCGGCGGCGTCGGGCTTTTCGGAAATCGACGACTCGTGGAGACTCTTCGCCGTCGACTCGAAGTCGGGGCTCGTTTCAACCCGCGCCGTTTTCGACTACGAGCAGAGGAACCACTACGCTTTCACCCTTCGGGCGACCGACACCGGCGGAAGGACAGCCGCGATTAGGGTCCGCGTGGAAATCGACTCCAGGGACGAGTTTTACCCCCAGTTTACGGAGCGGATGTACAAGTTCGCGATACGGAACACCCTCATTACCCCCGGCACCGTAATCGGTCTTATCACCGCCACCGACAGGGACAAAGGACCCGACGGTCGGGTCGTGTACCAACTGACGTCCCAGCATCCGTCCTTCAAGCTTAACCGAACCACCGGCGCTCTGATAGTAAAACAAAAGTTGACAAATGTCGCGGAGGAATCGCGACTCGTGGTGTCCGCGAGCTCGGGACGACAGGGCTCCCTCTCGAACATGACCGTTGTCGAGATAACGATCGACGAATCGGCCGCTGACATCGGCTCCAACATGGCGGTCGCGGCCGCCGGGGGCCTCGCCGACTGGGCCCTGGGCCTGCTGATAGCGCTGCTGCTGGTGGTGGTCGCTTTCGGCGGGATATTCTTATTCCTGCACATGCGGAACCGGCGTCACAAGAAGGGAGCGAAGCCGAGGCTGAACGGCGAGAGCACGGTAACGACGTCGAACAGCTACGTCGATCCCAGCGCCTTCGACACGATACCGATACGCAGCGGGGGGGCGACGAGCCAATTCGCGCCACCAAAATACGACGAGATACCGCCCTACGGCACTTCCGGTCAGTCGGCGCCACAACAGGCCACATCCGAGATCTCGGGCAGCGATCAGTCCGGCTCCTCGGGGCGGGGATCGGCCGAGGACGACGGCGAGGACGAGGAGATAAGGATGATAAACGAGGGCCAACAGGGTGGCGACTCGGCGAGCGATCTCTCGGTTCACAACACTCAGGAGTACCTCGCTCGGCTGGGAATCGTCGATCCGCCAACCGGGACGCCGAGGCGACCACCGGAAGCGCTCCCGCTGGACAGCCTGCACCTTTTCGAGGACGAAACCTCTGCGGAGGCGGACATCGCGACGCTGATATACGGAAAGATCAGCGAGGCCGGGCGGCCAACTTCCGGTCTCGAGGCGCCCCAGCCCTCGATGAACGGCTCTCTGAGCTCCATCGTCCACTCGGAGGAGGAGCTCACAGGGTCCTACAACTGGGACTACCTCCTTGATTGGGGACCGCAGTACCAACCGCTCGCCCACGTCTTCGGCGAGATCGCGAGGCTCAAGGACGACGCGGCCAGCGTGCAGAGCGGGAACTCTGCGGGCAGCAAGAGCAAGCCTGTCCATAAGGCCCCCCCGCCCCCCCTCCTAACATCGGTCGCTCCCAGGTCGCTCGCGGCCCCCGCGCTAGCGAGGGGGATCGTTCCGAGGTCGCCGATCAGCCACGACGGATCGACCTTCCCGTCGGCCGCCCTAAGCCCCAGCTTTTCTCCCTCTCTCTCGCCCCTCGCGACCAGGAGTCCCAGCATAAGTCCCCTCGTCCCCCCCGGGGCCCAGCGGTCGAGCCAAGGGCCGCAGCGCGGCATGCCGGTTGCGGATTCGGAGCTGAGGATCTAGGCTGAAGGGGGGTGGGAGATAAATTAATAGGACAATGTTTCAAATTTTAACTGTAGTAGGTATCCGTGACTTTGGACTGCTGCTACGCGGCAGCTACGAAGCTGGTGAAGTGTGCGTGATTCGGATATTTATAAATCACTTTGTTGACCAGTGACCGATGCGGTGTGGATTTGTTTTAACGATGCGACGATATACATATTATTAACGGTGTAAATATGAGTATATATAATTGAGAATAAGAAACGACTGAACTCCTAGGACTTATCGATACGTTATGTAGGATCGGACTCGCGATTACTGAACTCACTGAGGAACCTCGCATAGCGCGGGTATGAGCGTTGAATACAAATATATACGTACGTTGTGATTTTGGTCGAGACGCGTAATATAATGTCGCGACCGACGCAAAAGTTCGAAATATACTCAGTATTTCATTGTAAAGCTTTTAGATAGATATGAAAAAGTGGCCATATACATATATAACGTTCCAAAAATTTCATTCGTCAGTGAAATGGAATTTAATATACCGATCAATATACATATAAATGAAACTACATCTTGCCTTACTGCATTGCCACTTTTGTACAGTATGATAAACGATTAGTTTTTAATAAATATATACGTATGCTGTAACTATGTTATACGGGACAAAACGAGTGTAAAGTAAAAGAAGATTTAGAATGTATCGTATACGACGAGGTGTTGAGCTGTATTATTGATGATTGAATACAGGTACATATAATATTTGGTGAAAAATAAATTTTTATTCAAGTAAGCACGAGGAAGCAGGAAATAAATCTGTACATAGATAATTTTGCCTGTGCCAGGATTTCCATCTAGCTTTATACGCACGTTGCTGAATTGTACAGAATAACAATAAAAGAAGACTAGAACGAAAAGAAATTAATCTGTGCTTGTGTAGCCTTGTACATACACATAGGTATATAATTTTAATGATAATAATATTAAGGATAACCATAATGATAACAATTTTTGTTATAATCAAAAAATAGACTGCCACAATTAAGTCGGTCTGGTTTCACTGTGTTTAGTGCATTGTTTTTGGAAATTGAAGCGAAAGAATTTTAGGAAAATAAAATAATGAGAAACAGTAACTCGCTAAATGAAACGAGTTGTTGTAAACTATATGTAATATTGTTGTCTAGCACTTAACGAAAGTATAAGTTAAATTATTATTGAACATAGGGAAACCGTCCCATTTATATTATTATTATTATTATTATTATTATTAAAAAACCACGAACGAACTGATTTGAATCGTGGTTTATGTTGAACTCATGTTGTTCTTGTATTATACATCGCACGCAGGCTATATAGTAGATTTCAATTTTCAAATTAAAAAACTGGAGAGCAAAGAACGTATTACGTATATGTAAAGTAAAAGAAATAGCGAAGCGCGTTGCCATGAATGTACTATCTTACATGGTACGTGAGAACTAAGATATTACCGTTTACATATTATATTTTGTATAAAAAAGAACCTTTCCCCCTCCTGTACAAACCTTTAAAAACGAAATCCACTATTGTGGGCCTTAATAAATGAATTTTGTAAAAAAAAAAAAAAAAGAAAATGGTGTACCAAATTCACAATCATAATTCTGTTATTCATTCCTACTACTGTTGTTACATAGTTTTTTCTACAATATTCATTTCACGGTTGGGTGAAAATTATTTAGATATATTTAAAACTGTACCATTAATCAAAAATGAAATATTGATGAAAATGTATCAAAATTCTGATCGGACAATGCGTAGCGTATTTAAAATACTGGTGCGTCAAACGTGGGAGGACTCATCTCCATTATCCGCTGCCATAGCTTCTCGATTTTCGTAAGCCCAGAACCCGTGGAATTCTATCAAAATACTGACCATAGTATCGCCTTGTCCACTGTAACGGAAACAGGAATGACAATTGTCAGATGAAAGGGCAATCCAATCGCCGATCCAACTGGAGTACGAGTATAATTTTTCTATCACGATTACAACAATTCGCAATTTACTCACCACGATAAAAGATCTTGTAGCGTGATTTTGCAGGGATCAGCTGGTTTTACCATGTCAAATATTTCATCCTTAACATCTTCAAAACTTACTGGCTCCTGACCATGCATCGTCATTTGCTCTTGGATCGCCTAGACCATGAATTGAAAGTATTAAATTATAAATTGTTATAATCGCCTACTAATCAAGTTAAAATCAGGTTTACAGAACGTTAATAATAATCATACATCAACATACCCGAAAGAAGTAATTGAGGCAGAAAGTATCGAGGTATCCACAGTTATTAATATCGAGAATACGGAATAAGTAGTGGAGACTTTGTGGTTCGTGACGGTTTTCCAGAGCCAGGACGAAGTCCAAATACGTTTTATAGTCCATCTCACCCTCGTAAGTCAAACACTCCTGGAAGACCCTCTCAAGAAAGACTCCGGTGAGCGTACCTGTACCATAGCTGCACAAAATGAAATTATATCACAAAATGAAAAGTAAGTAACACGAGAACAACGGCATTTTTTGTTTAGAAAAAGTCTTCAACGATTAAATCAAAATGTTACGTAATTATTTTTACCCAGAGAGTTCTTCTTTGTTGAGCATGCCATTATGATCTCGATCGAGATTTAAATATTGACCATAAACTTTCAGGGCGGACGGTGCAGAGAACCAGTTGGCTTCTTGAAGATCCTTGGGCAGATCCTCGTCACGCAACTCTAAAAGGTCATCAAGAAAACTACATGCTAAAATGTCTTGTATTCTCACTCTTCCTGTCCTCAGTGGGTCTAGGAAAAAGAGGAATTTTCTAACTGCGGTACAAACGTAGAACGAATGAAAAGATTTCTCAAGCCCTTCAAGCTGTGGTAGCGTGGGAATTAGTTCCAAAATATAATTCTCCAAGTCCTGAAAGGAAATCGTAATGTTATTAAAATGTTTAGTCTGCTTTAAGAATTCCCAGTAATTTTTCAAGTAACTGACAATAATATGGGGTCGATTCTTACAGACTCTCTGAGGTATCCCTGTCCAGTGACATCGTAAAGGGATAAACCAATACGAGTTTGGTGAAGCCAGACTTTCCTCATGACATAGTTGAACAATGCCATGATACTAATGCGCCCGTGAGGATCGCCTTGCTGCAGCTTGGCAAAAACAACCGCTGTAAAGTAAGGAGCACATTTCGAGCCTGCGAGAGCACCAACTTTTTTGAAATCCTCATAATTGATCAATTGCTCGTCCCCTAAGATTGGTTCACTGTGGTGTTTGTCCAAAAGTACCCACAGAGCCTTGAGCTCATTGTTATCGAGCAATTGGCGAGACCGTTTTTGAAGAAATAAGGCTCGCGTTTCTTCTCGTAATTTCTGTGGTAAGATTTCATCCTCTTTCGGTAACTAAAATTTTTACCGAATTAAAGACCGTAAGTAACGAAGTCGAATTCGAAGTGCAATTGTGGGCGTGTGGAAGATTTGAATCAAAGATTCGTATATTTCAATTTTTAAATACCTGTAGAATATTGACTGTAATATACCTTGAAATAAAACTTTGGTATGACTTTATAGGTTAGATCCTTGTCTTCAGCCTTGGTCCCTTTCCATTCTCTGTATATTTTTTGAAATAGCTCGTCCTCCTTCCTCTCGAGTTCATGGACGCTTTTTTCGTCGGCTATAAAGGTAAACAAGTGTCATGATGTCAACAATACGATCAACGATTCGTGTTAATATCGTCATCATATCATTCTTGCTAAGTATTTATTCGAAGATTGGCTGGTATACTTTACGTTTATTCGCCAATGCGCATTTATTCAACAATTCTGTCAAATCCATTAATTTTCACTCTCGTCAATACAAACGAAAAATATTTCGTTAAGTAATACAAACAATAATATTATTAAAAAGAACACTATTTACATCCGTACGACGGGACTCGCAGATTGGATCCACGGTGAATCCACAATTTTCAGACCTGCGCGACTAAGCGATAACCAACAGACTACAACCAATCATCGCACAGCCTGAGAACGTTGATCACCGAAACTAAACAGCATTGGTTATCGTCTGTTGTTCGTTTGTTGTCTCGCATTCACGGTGAACGCGCAATATCAGCAAACTATTCTACGAGCGTTGCCGGGGACGTTGACTGAAGAATATAAGGACGAATACCCCTGGGTAAATATTTGTGACCAGTTTTCGTCGGGCAAATGGGCCCAGGTGGGCCTGAGAGAGTAGGAGGGTTCTGCTCTATCGACTCTACCTAACGGGCTCGCACCGACATTCGTAGCAGCCAAAGTAGTGTCGGTATGGAAGCTTAAGATTGTGTCGGTACAAAATGAGTACGTGAGACTACTTAGCGACTGCTACTTAGAATTGTCGATCAGCTCGATCATCCCCGTGAGAAGACGCGCAACCGCGTCAACCGCCAGACGCCTCCGACGACCACCGCGTCGACCGCCAACGACCGCAACAACCTCCAAGCACCTCCAACCACCATCTACCATCTCCGACCACGTTCGTCCTCCTCGTCCACCTCGCCCCGTCCTCCGCCTGCTCCTCCTCCGCCCCCCCCCCCCCGCATCGTCCACGTTATCGTCGTGCTCCTCAACCACCGCCGATCACTTCCGACCACCGCCAAACACTTCCTACCCCCTTCAATCACCTCCACGCACCTCCTGTCACCTCCTTCCACCTCCAAATGCCGCCGACCACTTGCTACCACCCCCTGTCACCTCCAACCTCCACCTACCAGCTTCTACCATTTCCGAACGTCTCCAACCACCTTCGTCCTCTTAGTCCCCCTGATCCACCATGTATTTTACAACATTAATATTCGTAATTATTCCAACAACCTTTCACTTGCTCTCTCGATATTGAATTTTCGTAGGCATAGAATCGAAATGCTGATTTTTGCAACTGAAGAATATATCTTTAGTGAACGGCTGACCATCAAAGGGCCTAGCTGATTGAGTCTGGAATCGGCAGGAAAGATAAAGTGCGTGTTTCTTGTCTGAAATGTAGAAACTGAAATCATTATACATCATATCATATCATCATACATCATCATACATCATACATCATACTTAGTAGTTCGAAACCAAAGTTCCGATGCACAATATTTTTGATGTGTTGTAATACTTAAAATGATTATTACTATTCCAGGTATAACCCGAGGTGGTTATCGATGGTTACTGGAGGTGGTTGGCGGTGGGTGGAGGTGTTCGGAGGTGGACGAGGAGCAAGGCGAGGAGAACAAGGTGGACGAGGATGACGAGGATTTGTGCACTGTGAGTATGAAGGCTGACGCCGACTAGACCGCGGCGGACGGCGGCGGACGGCGGCGAAATTTTCGCTCATACAGTTATCCATATAGGTGTTCACACTAGACGGCGGCGGACCGCGGCGGACCGCGGCGGACCGCGGCAATTTTTCGCGAGTTCCAGGTTGGGAATATTTCGGCGGTGCGCCGCGCATCGCCGCGCATCGCCGTCGTCTAGTCTGAACACCCGACCGATGCCGAAATTCATCCCAAGTATAAAAATAGGGAAACCTGCGTTACTTTGATGTAAATGGTTATGGTTTACAAGGATTCTTTTCATTCTCTCCGCTGTTCTTGCGAAAAATAAATGTATTCATTTTTACATCTTAAATAAATCCTACGGATATTAAATAAATGTTACGCAAGTAATTACTTCATTTTTAAAGAAATTTAAGTAAATGTGAGTTTTAGAACAACAAGTTATGATCAACGGATTATTTTATGTAAAAAATTTATTTTTTTCTCATTGTTCGGGTATGATGCTGATTTCATGAAGACTGTTTTTTATTTTGCGTATTAATTTTTATGCATAAGAAATGAGAGAGTATATTTTGAGCTAAAATTTATTTCATTTTTACTATACATATATTATATGTATAATAGGGTGTTTCAAAATAAAAAAATGTACGATTTTCCAACGAGCCACACCCGAAATAGTTTAGGTAGAAACAAAAATTCTGGCGAAAGATGAGCATTGTCGGTTGATTTTTAATCCTTTTTTCCTTTTTATCGAATTTATGATGGACAATTGTTAGTAATTTTATTTCGTGTTAAACACTTCTTCATCCATAATGAGTAATCAAGAAATAGTGGCAAATATGCATGATTATTTATTGTGTGCCCATGACGACTGAGACAAATCGTGGTCATCAGATAATTGATAAATATCTCTTTTTCGTAGAAACAGTATCGGCGGGTGGTCACGCGACTATAGTGGGCGCATCTCACGGTAACTGCGCCGCGGTCCGCCGCGGTCCGCCGCGGTGCAGTGGGTGTCAGCCTTAACTTTTGAAATATCCTACCATTTCCGAACACCTCCAACCATCCTATTTACCTATATTACTAGATTAGCTATTATATGAAAAGAGAAGAATTATTCACTTCCAAATGGGATTCTATTCGACGCGCGCTCGATGTATTCCATAACATTAGTATTCATAATTATTTCAACAACTTTTCATTTGCTCTCTCGATCTTGAATTTTCGTAGGCATATAACCAAAACGCTGTTCTAGCTAGTCGAGAGTGAAGTATCTACGTTGGGTAGAGAAGCAAAATTGTTTTTCGAAAAGTATTCGGATGGAAAAAAATTCAGAGTAACTGTAATACATCACGGATGCGCTAATTTTGAACGAGATGAAATGGATGCTTCGTATATGAGATAGTATTTAACGCTGCGTAGTGATTTAAAGACCTGAAAAGGTGATAGGAAGAGAAAGAACGAAGCTTCTTAACACTTCGAGTGTATTTTAACACACATTTGAAAGATACGAGCAAAATTTTTCATCATCCAACTGTCGCAGAACGGCAGCGTTATCGGCTGACCCGTTAAGTAAAGGATATATCTTCAGTCAACGGCTGACCATCGAAGGGCCTGGCCGCTTGAGTCTGGAATCGGCAGGACAGATAAGGTGTGTATTTCTTGTATGAAATGTGAACACTAGAATCATTATACATCATATCATATCATCATATATCATACATCATACATCGTACATCATACATCATACATCATACATCATACATCATCATACCTAGTATTACAGTTCGAAACCAAAGTTTAAATTTTCGAATGTTCGGAAAGTGACGTCACCAATCTAAAATCGGCTAGCCGAGTTCCTCAGTCTGGTAACAACCGCGCAGTAGAGCGGACGGTTGAGAGTCGCGCTCCGCAAACTTCGAGTACCGGGTTCTCAACCTCCCGGATCCCGCGCTTCGGGTCCGCTACGTATTTCGAGTACCGGGTTCTCAACCTCCCGGATCCCGCGCTTCGGGTCCGCTACGCGGTGAAACTCGACTTCCAGGATAAGCGCTCCGTGGTTCATGGTTCATGTTTACAATAAATTATTTCAATTCGTTTTTCGCGCAAGCTGAAATTCAGTAGCTGTCAGTCCGCTAATAAAATTTCTCGACTTCCAGGGTGAGCGCTCCGTGGTTCCTGGTTCATGTTTACAATAAAATATTTCAATTCGTTTTTCGCGCAAGCTGAAATTCATTAGCTGTCAGTCCGCTAATAAAATTTCTCGACTTCCAGGATAAGCGCTCCGTGGTTCCTGGTTCATGTTTACAATAAATTATTTCAATTCGTTTTTCGCGCAAGCTGAAATTCAGTAGCTGTCAGTCCGCTAATAAAATTTCTCGACTTCCAGGATAAGCGCTCCGTGGTTCCTGGTTCATGTTTACAATAAATTATTTCAATTCGTTTTTCGCGCAAGCCCATATTCAGTAGCTGTCAGTCCGCTAATAAAATTTCTCGACTTCCAGGATAAGCGCTCCGTGGTTCCTGGTTCATGTTTACAATAAATTATTTCAATTCGTTTTTCGCGCAAACTGAAATTCAGTAGCTGTCAGTCCGCTAATAAAATTTCTCGACTTCCAGGATAAGCGCTCCGTGGTTCCTGGTTCATGTTTACAATAAATTATTTCAATTCGTTTTTCGCGCACGCCCAAATTCAGTAGCTGTCGGTGCGCTAATAAAATTTCTCGACTTCCAGGATAACTGCTCCGTGGTTCCTGGTTCATGTTTACAATAAATTATTTCAATTCGTTTTTCGCGCAAGCTGAAATTCAGTAGCTGTCAGTCCGCTAATAAAATTTCTCGACTTCCAGGATAAGCGCTCCGTGGTTCCTGGTTCATGTTTACAATAAATTATTTCAATTCGTTTTTCGCGCAAGCCCATATTCAGTAGCTGTCAGTCCGCTAATAAAATTTCTCGACTTCCAGGATAAGCGCTCCGTGGTTCCTGGTTCATGTTTACAATAAATTATTTCAATTCGTTTTTCGCGCAAACTGAAATTCAGTAGCTGTCAGTCCGCTAATAAAATTTCTCGACTTCCAGGATAAGCGCTCCGTGGTTCCTGGTTCATGTTTACAATAAATTATTTCAATTCGTTTTTCGCGCAAGCCCATATTCAGTAGCTGTCAGTCCGCTAATAAAATTTCTCGACTTCCAGGATAAGCGCTCCGTGGTTCCTGGTTCATGTTTACAATAAATTATTTCAATTCGTTTTTCGCGCAAACTGAAATTCAGTAGCTGTCAGTCCGCTAATAAAATTTCTCGACTTCCAGGATAAGCGCTCCGTGGTTCCTGGTTCATGTTTACAATAAATTATTTCAATTCGTTTTTCGCGCACGCCCAAATTCAGTAGCTGTCGGTGCGCTAATAAAATTTCTCGACTTCCAGGATAACTGCTCCGTGGTTCCTGGTTCATGTTTACAATAAATTATTTCAATTCGTTTTTCGCGCAAGCTGAAATTCAGTAGCTGTCAGTCCGCTAATAAAATTTCTCGACTTCCAGGATAAGCGCTCCGTGGTTCCTGGTTCATGTTTACAATAAATTATTTCAATTCGTTTTTCGCGCAAGCCCATATTCAGTAGCTGTCAGTCCGCTAATAAAATTTCTCGACTTCCAGGATAAGCGCTCCGTGGTTCCTGGTTCATGTTTACAATAAATTATTTCAATTCGTTTTTCGCGCAAACTGAAATTCAGTAGCTGTCAGTCCGCTAATAAAATTTCTCGACTTCCAGGATAAGCGCTCCGTGGTTCCTGGTTCATGTTTACAATAAATTATTTCAATTCGTTTTTCGCGCACGCCCAAATTCAGTAGCTGTCGGTGCGCTAATAAAATTTCTCGACTTCCAGGATAACTGCTCCGTGGTTCCTGGTTCATGTTTACAATAAATTATTTCAATTCGTTTTTCGCGCAAGCCCATATTCAGTAGCTGTCAGTCCGCTAATAAAATTTCTCGACTTCCAGGATAAGCGCTCCGTGGTTCCTGGTTCATGTTTACAATAAATTATTTCAATTCGTTTTTCGCGCACGCCCAAATTCAGTAGCTGTCGGTGCGCTAATAAAATTTCTATAACTTTACAATCTTTTCATAATCTTTCTGGTAAAATATGTCGTTAAAAAAATTATATCAAACCTTACACATTATTTTTGATTTGTTCTCATGCTGAAAATATTTATTAGTATTCGAGGTATAACTCGAGGTGGTTGGCGGTTTTCGTTGGAGGTAGTTAGGTGTGGTTGCGGGTATTATAATCTCGGTGATTTAGGAGGAGGGGGACGAGGATTTGTGCTCGGTGAGTAAAACACTTTTATAATATTTCATGGCAATTGTAATTATATTTTATCTGAAATTTTTCAAACTTCTCATGTTTACATTGAATTATTTCAATTCATTTTTTGCGCAAGCACAAATTCAGTAGCTATGAATAAGCTTATACAATTTATCATATTAATAATTAATTGATTAATATTCCTATAATATTTAATGGCAATTGTAATTATATTTCATCTGGAATATTACAAACTTGTCACGTTCACAATAAATTATTTCAATTCATTTTTCGTGCAAGTACATATTTAGTAGCTATGAATAATCTTATACAATTTATTATATTATTAATTAATTATTTAATCAATAACTCAATTATATTAATCCTTACACAAAATTTTCGATGTGTTCTTATACTGAAAATATTTATTACTATTCAAGGTATAACCTGAGGTGGTTGACGGTGGTCGGAGGTGGACGAGGAGGAGGACGAGGAGGGCGAGGATTTGTGCTGGGTGAGTAAAACACTTTTATAATATTTGATGGCAATTGTAATTCTATTTCATCTGAAATATTACAAACTTGTCACGTTTACAATAAATTATTTCAATTCACATTTTCGTGCAAGCACATATTCAGTAGCTATGAATAATCTTGTACAATTTATTGTATTATCAATTAATTGATTAATTACATTAATCCTTACACAATATTTTTGATGTGTTCCTATACTAAAAATATTCATTACTATTCCAGGTATCACCCGAGGTGGTGGGAGGTGGACGAGGAGGAGGACGAGGTGGACGAGGAGGAGGCGGGGTGGGTCGTGGGAGAGGACCTCTCCTCTCCTCAGAGGAGGGGAGGGGGAGGGGCAGGGAAGTGGGAGAGGTGGGCGGGGAGGGGGAAGGGACGGGAAGGGAAGGGAAGGGGTGGGGCGGTGAGGGTGGCGGGGCGGGGGGCGGGATGGAGGGAGGGAGGGAGGGAGGGAGGGCAGGTGGGAGGGACAGAGTGGAGAACGGATGTCGATGCGAGCCCGTTAGAGTCAATGGAGCAGTACACCCCCCCCCCCCCCTGCTGCGCCCTCCCTCCCTCCCTCCCACCCACCCGCCGTCCCTCCCTCCCTCCCTCCCTCCCTCCCCCCGCACCGCCGCCCTCCCGACCCCGCCCCTTCCCTTCCCTTCCCGTCCCTTCCCCCTCCCCGCACACCTCTCCCACTTCCCTGCCCCTCCCCCTCCCCTCCTCTGAGGAGAGGAGAGGTCCTCTCCCACGACCCACCCCGCCTCCTCCTCGTCCTCCTCCTGGTCCACCTCGTCCTCCTCCTCGTCCACCTCCGACCACCTCCAACCACCGCCAACCACCTCGGGTTATACCTGGAATAGTAATGAATATTTTCAGTATGAGAACACATCAAATATATTGTATAAGGATTAATATAATTAATTAATTAATTAATAATACAATAAATTGTATAAGATTAATCATAGCTACTGAATATGTGCTTGCACGAGAAATGTATTGGAATAATTTATTGTAAACGTGACAAGTTTTGTCATATTTCAGATGAAATATGATTACAATTGCCGTTAAATATTATAAGAATATTAATTAATTAATTAATAATATAATAAATTGCATAAGCTTATTCATAGCTACTGAATATGTGCTTGCGCGAAAAATGAATTGAAATAATTTTATGTAACCATGACTAGTTTGAAATATTTCAGATAAAATATAATTACAATTGCCATCAAATATTATAAAAGTGTTTTACTCACCGAGCACAAATCCTCGTCCTCCCCGTCCTCCTCCTCGTCCAACTCCGAACATCTTCAACCACCGCCAACCACCTCGGGTTATACCTGGAATAGTAATGAATATTTTCAGTATGAGAACACATCAAAAATATTGTATAAGGATTAACATAATTAATTAATTAATTAATAATATAATAAATTGTATAAGATTAATCATAGCTACTGAATATGTGCTTGCACGAGAAATGTATTGAAATAATTTATTGTAAACGTGACAAGTTTGTAATATTTCACATGAAATATGATTACAATTGCCGTTGAATATTATAAGAATATTAATTAATTAATTAATAATATAATAAATTGTATAAGCTTATTCATAGCTACTGAATATGTGCTTGCGCGAACAATGAATTGAAATAATTTTATGTAACCATGACTAGTTTGAAATATTTTAGATAAAATATAATTACAATTGCCATCAATATTATAAAAGTGTTTTACTCACCGAGCACAAATCCTCGTCCTCCCCGTCCTCCTCCTCGTCCAACTCCGAACACCTTCAACCACCGCCAATCACCTACAACAACCACCGATATCCACCACAGGTATATCTGCCATAATAATAAAGATTTTCAGTATAAGAACACATCAAAAATATTGTGTAAGAATTAATATAATTAATTAATTAATTGATAGTAGAATAAATTTAACTACCGCATTTGTAGCTACTAAATTTGTGCTTGCGCGAAGAATGAATTGAAATAATTTATTGTAAAGATGATAAGTTTGAAAAAGATTAGATGAAATGTAATTACAATTGCCATCGAATATTATAAAAACGTTAAACTCACCGAGCACAAATCCTCGTCCCCCTCCTCCGGAATCACCTTGATTACCCGCAACCACCCCTAACCTCCCCCAACGACCACCGCCAACCACCTCGAGTTATACCTCGAATACTAATAAACATTTTCAGCATGAGAACAAATCAAAGATAATGTGTAAGGTTCGATATAATTTTTTTAACGACACATTTAAACAAAAAGATTATGAGAAGATTGTAAAGTTATAGAAATTTTATTAGCGCACCGACAGCTACTGAATTTCAGTTTGCGCGAAAAACGAATTGAAATAATTTATTGTAAACATGAACCAGGAACCACGGAGCGCTTATCCTGGAAGTCGAGAAATTTTATTAGCGGACTGACAGCTACTGAATTTCAGCTTGCGCGAAAAACGAATTGAAATAATTTATTGTAAACATGAACCAGGAACCACGGAGCAGTTATCCTGGAAGTCGAGAAATTTTATTAGCGCACCGACAGCTACTGAATTTGGGCGTGCGCGAAAAACGAATCGAAATAATTTATTGTAAACATGAACCAGGAACCACGGAGCGCTTATCCTGGAAGTCGAGAAATTTTATTAGCGGACTGACAGCTACTGAATTTCAGCTTGCGCGAAAAACGAATCGAAATAATTTATTGTAAACATGAACCAGGAACCACGGAGCGCTTATCCTGGAAGTCGAGAAATTTTATTAGCGGACTGACAGCTACTGAATTTCAGCTTGCGCGAAAAACGAATTGAAATAATTTATTGTAAACATGAACCAGGAACCACGGAGCAGTTATCCTGGAAGTCGAGAAATTTTATTAGCGCACCGACAGCTACTGAATTTGGGCGTGCGCGAAAAACGAATTGAAATAATTTATTGTAAACATGAATCAGGAACCACGGAGCGCTTATCCTGGAAGTCGAGAAATTTTATTAGCGGACTGACAGCTACTGAATTTCAGTTTGCGCGAAAAACGAATTGAAATAATTTATTGTAAACATGAACCAGGAACCACGGAGCGCTTATCCTGGAAGTCGAGAAATTTTATTAGCGGACTGACAGCTACTGAATATGGGCTTGCGCGAAAAACGAATTGAAATAATTTATTGTAAACATGAACCAGGAACCACGGAGCGCTTATCCTGGAAGTCGAGAAATTTTATTAGCGGACTGACAGCTACTGAATTTCAGCTTGCGCGAAAAACGAATTGAAATAATTTATTGTAAACATGAACCAGGAACCACGGAGCGCTTATCCTGGAAGTCGAGAAATTTTATTAGCGGACTGACAGCTAATGAATTTCAGCTTGCGCGAAAAACGAATTGAAATATTTTATTGTAAACATGAACCAGGAACCACGGAGCGCTCACCCTGGAAGTCGAGAAATTTTATTAGCGGACTGACAGCTACTGAATTTCAGCTTGCGCGAAAAACGAATTGAAATAATTTATTGTAAACATGAACCATGAACCACGGAGCGCTTATCCTGGAAGTCGAGTTTCACCGCGTAGCGGACCCGAAGCGCGGGATCCGGGAGGTTGAGAACCCGGTACTCGAAATACGTAGCGGACCCGAAGCGCGGGATCCGGGAGGTTGAGAACCCGGTACTCGAAATACGTAGCGGACCCGAAGCGCGGGATCCGGGAGGTTGAGAACCCGGTACTCGAAGTTTGCGGAGCGCGACTCTCAACCGTCCGCTCTACTGCGCGGTTGTTACCAGACTGAGGAACTCGGCTAGCCGATTTTAGATTGGTGACGTCACTTTCCGAACATCCGAAAATTTAAACTTTGGTTTCGAACTGTAATACTAGGTATGATGATGTATGATGTATGATGTATGATGTATGATGTACGATGTATGATGTATGATATATGATGATATGATATGATGTATAATGATTCTAGTGTTCACATTTCATACAAGAAATACACACCAGTTGTTCAAATTTACATTTTCTCAACAAATATTCTCTCGTAGATTAATGATTTGCACACCCGCATCTCATTTATTAGACAGCATTCTGTCTTACGGGCTTCTCATCGGAAGCGAAGGATTGAAAGGGGTAAACATAAACATCTACACACTACAGTCTCCTTACATCGTGCATGCAGAGAAGAAATTCTTACTCATACAAATCGGGCACATGAAAACAAATTTGAACTCGCTGGTTATGAGAGAAATTAAAGACAACAGAGTCAGGGCGGCTAGGTGGTCTAGTGGAGTAAGTCTCCGGTAAAGCATCGCTAGATTCCAGGTTCGATTCCTGGCTCCGTCGTTAATTTTTCAAATTCACCAGTTGTTCAAATTTACATTTTCTCAACAAATATTCTCTCGTAGATTAATGATTTGCACACCCGCATCTCATTTATTAGACAGCATTCTGTCTTACGGGCTTCTCATCGGAAGCGAAGGATTGAAAGGGGTAAACATAAACATCTACACACTACAGTCTCCTTACATCGTGCATGCAGAGAAGAAATTCTTACTCATACAAATCGGGCACATGAAAACAAATTTGAACTCGCTGGTTATGAGAGAAATTAAAGACAACAGAGTCAGGGCGGCTAGGTGGTCTAGTGGAGTAAGTCTCCGGTAAAGCATCGCTAGATTCCAGGTTCGATTCCTGGCTCCGTCGTTAATTTTTCAAATTCACCAGTTGTTCAAATTTACATTTTCTCAAGAAATACACACCTTATCTGTCCTGCCGATTCCAGACTCAAGCGGCCAGGCCCTTCGATGGTCAGCCGTTGACTGAAGATATATCCTTTACTTAACGGGTCAGCCGATAACGCTGCCGTTCTGCGACAGTTGGATGATGAAAAATTTTGCTCGTATCTTTCAAATGTGTGTTAAAATACACTCGAAGTGTTAAGAAGCTTCGTTCTTTCTCTTCCTATCACCTTTTCAGGTCTTTAAATCACTACGCAGCGTTAAATACTATCTCATATACGAAGCATCCATTTCATCTCGTTCAAAATTAGCGCATCCGTGATGTATTACAGTTACTCTGAATTTTTTTCCATCCGAATACTTTTCGAAAAACAATTTTGCTTCTCTACCCAACGTAGATACTTCACTCTCGACTAGCTAGAACAGCGTTTTGGTTATATGCCTACGAAAATTCAAGATCGAGAGAGCAAATGAAAAGTTGTTGAAATAATTATGAATACTAATGTTATGGAATACATCGAGCGCGCGTCGAATAGAATCCCATTTGGAAGTGAATAATTCTTCTCTTTTCATATAATAGCTAATCTAGTAATATAGGTAAATAGGATGGTTGGAGGTGTTCGGAAATGGTAGGATATTTCAAAAGTTAAGGCTGACACCCACTGCACCGCGGCGGACCGCGGCGGACCGCGGCGCAGTTACCGTGAGATGCGCCCACTATAGTCGCGTGACCACCCGCCGATACTGTTTCTACGAAAAAGAGATATTTATCAATTATCTGATGACCACGATTTGTCTCAGTCGTCATGGGCACACAATAAATAATCATGCATATTTGCCACTATTTCTTGATTACTCATTATGGATGAAGAAGTGTTTAACACGAAATAAAATTACTAACAATTGTCCATCATAAATTCGATAAAAAGGAAAAAAGGATTAAAAATCAACCGACAATGCTCATCTTTCGCCAGAATTTTTGTTTCTACCTAAACTATTTCGGGTGTGGCTCGTTGGAAAATCGTACATTTTTTTATTTTGAAACACCCTATTATACATATAATATATGTATAGTAAAAATGAAATAAATTTTAGCTCAAAATATACTCTCTCATTTCTTATGCATAAAAATTAATACGCAAAATAAAAAACAGTCTTCATGAAATCAGCATCATACCCGAACAATGAGAAAAAAATAAATTTTTTACATAAAATAATCCGTTGATCATAACTTGTTGTTCTAAAACTCACATTTACTTAAATTTCTTTAAAAATGAAGTAATTACTTGCGTAACATTTATTTAATATCCGTAGGATTTATTTAAGATGTAAAAATGAATACATTTATTTTTCGCAAGAACAGCGGAGAGAATGAAAAGAATCCTTGTAAACCATAACCATTTACATCAAAGTAACGCAGGTTTCCCTATTTTTATACTTGGGATGAATTTCGGCATCGGTTGGGTGTTCAGACTAGACGACGGCGATGCGCGGCGATGCGCGGCGCACCGCCGAAATATTCCCAACCTGGAACTCGCGAAAAATTGCCGCGGTCCGCCGCGGTCCGCCGCGGTCCGCCGCCGTCTAGTGTGAACACCTATATGGATAACTGTATGAGCGAAAATTTCGCCGCCATCCGCCGCCGTCCGCCGCGGTCTAGTCGGCGTCAGCCTTAACATTCTGAAGTAACGAATAGAGTAGGAGTAGGAGTAGGAGTAGAAGTGAGAATAGGAGTAGGATCAGGAGTAGGTTCACGAGTAGGAGTAGGAATAGGAGTAGAATGAGGAGTAGGAGTAGGAGTAGGATCAGGAGTAGGAGTAAAAGTAGAAATTGGATTAGGAAGTGGTGGGAAGGGAAGAGTAGGGTAGGGTAGGGTAGAGTAGGGTAATTACAAGCCACATCTGAGTTTCGAGAAAAAAACGCGGAATGCTTAAAACGAAATCTTACTTCGGAAAAATCAGTGATTGATTTCTATGCTGTCACAATTTTTTTTTTGGGGGGGAAATCATGGACCATTCGTTGCTAAGCCTTGTGAACCTGATGAATTATATATACAAATTCGTTTGATTTTATTAATTACATTAATCGAAGAAACTGATCATGGGAGAAAAAAGCACTTTTTGAGAAGTTTGTTCGTTTTAAAACAATTTTAAGATTACGGTAAAATTAATCTAACAATCGGCCGTTTTCAGTGCTCATGATTTATAACTTTTCACTGTAGACCTCAGTATCTGAGTTACTTGATTTGAATGTATTGTATCGAGTCACGTTGATTTGACAACTATTAAAGTCAAGAAGTATTGGAATTTTTAGAAAAAATTCAGCGAGCTGCAATTGACGATCAAGACCTATAATTCTGGAACCATTCAAGCAGCTCCAATTTCTTTGCCCAATAAGATATTTTTCGTGGTAAAAATTTTATATGATAGTTCGAAATCCCAGCTCCGATTGGGATCACTGTTGTGACGACTATAACAAAATAATCCGTAAACATTGTCATCCAGATAATCAGTGTAACCAACTTTTTCCCTAGAGCAATGTACGAAACGATATTTTTCACGCTGAGCTATCCTTTCTCTTAACTATAAATCACTTCCTGTTTCATTGAATACAATTGCCATTTACATTCTTCGAAGTACTTTATTCAAGCCCACGCAAATATAAATGCGTCACGAAATAAATCGTCATACTGGCTGTATCATCAGTGTTAATAATATTCACGAGACCTTTGACGTCATTGCGCAAATATATACTTATACTCCATTATTGTATAAGGCGTCCAGGTTTCTAACACTTTGTACGAAATGAAGTTAAAGTATACGGTGATTCACTGAAATCAGACCATTCTGAATATTATTGTAAATTACATCCCATGGTGAGTAAGGGGTTGATAAGGATGGCAGAAAGAGATGAAAATAACCAAAATTCATTGCAACGTTACTGATCCATCGTCAACAGCTAACATTCACCCAAGTTTCGTTCTAGGTATCCGATGTATTACTTTCGATAAGAGACCATGCTTTGTCGACGAGGTATAATAAGTGCGTATTGATCGTGCGTCTTTGCTTTACATCAGCCGTTGAAATCAAGACCGAATTCCTCCAGGTTTCAGTTATTTTTCAATTAGCTACCACCTTCTTCTTCGGGCATCTTCGTTGTTTATTTATCACTCAACGAAATTAATATTATCACATTTTAGTCTGGAATTCACGTGTCTAGTGCGCTTAGCCATTACATCCGAAAGTCCATCAACAAAGGCCGCAGCTTCCACTGATGGGGTCGAAGGACGTAATGCTGTTCGCTTCCAAATTGTAGGCTCCTTATGCCTAACGGCACATTAATATTTATAACCACTTATTAACTTAAAATGTTATATCAACTATCTTCAATGTCGATGAATCTGACAGAGCGCAATAGAGCAATGGCTGTGTAATTGGCGACTTTCTATGTCGTTTATACTCACAGCATTGGTTTACACCACGGGTCCAGGATGGAAGAAACAAAAAGACATATCTCCGCGTTACAAAACTTGGCTGCATTCTGGTCGGGAGTTTTTCGTTCCAATAGCACGTCTCGCAGCGCCGATTTCGTCTCTTGCACTGCACTTGATGGCTGGCAAAACAAAATGTTGACTAAAAATTGTGCGTTTATAGCGAGTTCAAATTTCCGATGGAATCCAACAGACGAAACCAGCGCTGCGAGTGCGATATCGGAACTATAAACTTCCGATCAGAATGAGTCCCACCTCAATCCCACCCTTACCATCGGAAAGAGTACGGAGTTATGTCTCCTCCCTTCTTCCCTCCTGCACGGATCAATTATAAAAAATGGACAACTGCATTTATCGCTGATTCTATATCGATATACACTAGAAAGCGTATAGCCTGGAGACGACGAAAATTCTTAATAGAACTGACCGTTTCGACTATGTTGAGAATCTTACGACTGGTGTCTTTCAGCTCTCCGTGTATCGATCGTACTGATATAGGGCTGAAATGAAAGCTCTTGAAATCTATAAACTTGTCGGCTATAGAATTTCATAGTGAGAGGAGGGAAGTGTGTGATTATATTTGCGTCGGCTACCGCCGATCTTCATAATTTTGACTCGAACAAAGTTTCCTAGGTTTTGCACCGTGGTTACCTGAGTGACCCACCCGGGTCACTTCGTATATCGTAATCAAATTCAATATAAATCATCCTATTTCTTGAGTATTGCGATTAAATCCAGTTCGGAGACCATATACAAAGTAACAAATTAACATAACGGTTGTCTCGTCGTTCGCTTAAATAGTCAGCGATTGCAAAATTACCGGAAACATTTTCTATTCAATATATTTAAGTGGGGTTAGTATGCGAGAGCTGGTAGAATTTCGATACTCGGTAGTTGTTACTTGTATGTCATCAGTCAAGCTGTTACTTTCAATATGTCCGAAATACAGCAATTCTATGCTGGACAAAAAATCTTCATTACCGGTTAATATTGCAAATGATATAAAAAAAAATATCATAGACCATTGTCGTATAAGGACTGCGATTTACAAATACGTTTTTTAAATTTTTTAGGAGGGACCGGTTTTTTGGGAACAGTATTAATAGAAAAACTGATCCAAAGCTGTCGAGACATCGGAATAATCTACATCTTAATCCGCCCAAAGAAGGAAAAAAGTGTTGAGGAACGCCTGGATGTGCTACTTGGTAACAGGGTAAGTGAGTAGAAAAATACAAAGTGTCATCTCTTTGGAACGAGTGATAAAGTACCTAGGAATGCATCGCGCCAGTCGAAACTCACTTAAAATTCTTAGTACGCTCTCAACAACGATAACGTACCCAAATTTGATTTCAGGTTTTTGACTTACTGCGGAAAGAATATCCAGAATTTTCCAAGAAGATTGTTGGGATCGAAGGTGATACTGCTAAGAACGGGTTAGGACTTTCGCCAAAAGACTATTCACGCCTCACCGACGAGGTATGTTGAGTGCGACTATATTTTGCCTCTCTTTGACCAGCACAAAATTGTTTTAGGTTTCGGTGATCTTTCACTTAGCTGCCTCTGTGCGTTTCACTGAGAAACTCGAGAGGGCTGTTGCAATTAACGTGAACAGCGTGAAACACGTCATCGACATTGCAAGGGCGTGCAAGAACTTGAAGGTGGGGCATCTCTACTTTTTTCAGTCAACCAAATTCATATTGTCACATTTTAGGCTGGTATTCACGTGTCTACTGCGTTCAGCCATTGCGTCCGGAAGTCTATCAACGAAGAGCTGTATCCTCCACCAATCAGCTACCAACAGGTCAACACGTTTGTTGAAATGTCTGAAAGAATGAAATGGTCGGAGGACGTGATGGAATCAGTCACTAAAAAGTAGGCCTTTCGGATTTTAAGGCTTGTATTACCACAATTCAGGTATTCGGTTGCTGATTGTACACAACATTCACGTGACTACGACTAGACTGACCATTTGACTCTACTAAACTCTACACAGTAGCGAATTCCTCCATTTCGAGTACACTCGGGCACTTTCAAACATGCAACACGTCTGATAAGGAAATAATTTGCCCGCAGAATAGTAGGAGAGTGGCCGAACACGTACACTTTCACCAAAGCTATCGCCGAAGGTGTCGTTGCCGAGTTTGCTGAGGACTTACCGTTTGCAATATTCAGGCCCTCAATCGGTAATTCACCTATGTGACAAGCTTTTATTTTACCCTAGAGGTTACACAAAGTCTACCACATTGTGGTTCAATTACATGTTATTCGATCTCGAGCAGGTTTATTCGAAACAGTCATACATTCTGTCATGCACTTCAATTATTTCAATCAAAGAGTTTTCGACGGTTAATTTGTAACAACTTCCTTCGTAATCGTGAGGCTGTTCTTGAGTACTTTAAAACCGATTATTGAACAGATTTTTCTCGTGTATTTCATGAAACTAAAATTGAGAAGAATACGCAGTAGGTAATTGTCATGAAATTATATTTCCGGCATTCTCTCGTTATTCTTATCAACATGTATGTACGTGGATTATTGCTGTTTTTCAGTGACAAGTGCTTTCAAAAGCCCCATTCCAGGATGGGTTTCTGGCACAGCGGGTATGGCAGGCTTGGTATATGCCTGTGGCATAGGCATCGTTCACGTCCTCCTGCAAGACACCAGTAAAATAGCTGATATTGTCCCCGTGGATTACGTTTGTAACGCACTAATTTCTTCAGCTTGGAACACAGCAATCACTGGAAAAGCGTAAACAAATTTGTCAAGCTTGATTCATAGAAATGTAGGTTAAAAATAATACGTTTCAGGTCTAACACTTCGCGTATTACATGTATTTCCAGATGCTCAGATGATGTTCCAGTTTACAACTACACTTCTGGAAATGAAAATCCTATGACTTGGGGAAAATTCAATACTACGTGCATTTATTACAAAGAGACTTATCCGTCAGTAAAAGCTGTTTATCATGCGTTTGCATTGAACACGAAGTCAACATTTTTGTTCGGCATACTTAATTTTCTATTCCATTTGCTCCCGGCAATAATGGTTGACCTCATCGCGGTATTGGTGGGTAAACAGCCAAAGTAAGTTCGAAATATATACAGTTCTTAACTTTATTGGTTATCATCAGCAGCCTAGTGAATATAAAATTATAATGAATGTACTCATGAAACAAAAATTTAACAACGAATTTCAAAATTAGTTTGCAATTACAGAATGTACCAGCTTATGAAGAACATTCGTAAGGCATTTTTCGCAATGAAGTATTTTGCGATCCAAGAGTGGTATTTCGGCAACCAGAAAATTCAGCAGCTTTGGGGCCAGCTTGGGCCTGAAGACAAGAAAATATTCCCCTTCAGTATGCGCACCCTCGATTGGAATGATTACTTGTTGAACCTAGTTAGAGGTACTCGTCAGTTCATCGCAAAGGAATCTGATGAAACCTTGGAAAGCGCGAGACGGTGGGGCTATCGGTTAGTAAAAATCCTTGAGAGAATGCTATGGTCAGTTTTTACTTGCAGAGATACATAGCTTTTCCTTTTTTTTCAATATCGATAACAACTTGGATACTGTGATATGAAATATGTTCATTCAATAGTTTATCAGTATAGAGGAATATCAAATCGAGCTAGGAAGTTAAAATTCACAGAATTCAGTGCAAAGTATGCCTGTCACTGATTGTGACTATTGTCAAAACGTACATTTTACTGCTACGATAAGCTGCCGTGCACACCATTCTGCATGCAATGTTGAATACATACATCGAATGACATTAATTTTTCACGCAACAACCACGCGAGGAAATATGTTTCCGTGATTACTGATAATTAATGTTGTCAGTGGACGAGAGCAGCCATTGTTGCATACCATCTATCCTCGGTATGACCATTCACACGCAGATTAACTATCTTTCGGACGTTACGGGATCTAGTGATCATTGCTTCTCCCAATCGTGCGGAAAACCTCAAGTTCTCAATCAGTGAATCTTGCGTTCTAGTTCGAAATTCTTCTTCGTAAATCGTCAAATTAGTTCATTCTGTACGTCCTGGTCTTAGTTTTTCGTAAAACTTCAGAAAAATAGATGGATTTGAATTAGTCAAGACTGGCTTTAGCATACTACAACAATATTTTATACTCCACTACATTATTCGTATCTGTAAATGCTGAATTGTTTGATGTATTTTAGTCTTTACCTCATCCATATCGCAGTCTGTCTAATACTTGGCATCTTGACTTTGTGGGTCATCTGGAAGTCCTTTGGTGGAATCGACGTCACCTCTGCAATACCAAGTATTCTTTCTGAAACGTTTTGAGTGGTTTTTACGGAGCTGCAGATTCAACTTGCCGCAAATCGTCAACGCTGTTGTCGATATACGACGGTGATAATGAAATTCCACAATTGTATATTTCTAATGCAAATAAATCCGTTGATATATATTCTGCGTCCAACTTAATCATGGAAATTTATTTGAATCTAATTAATACGGTTTCTCTGAGTGCTGTCAGGAACCGTAATTTTCAACGATATTGTGTCACATCCTCGATGCCCTTAGCCCCTAAATACTAGATAAATGGATTGATGTATCATTTAGTAAAATATTTTATACATCTACAAGGTTATAAAAGTAGTATAGCAAGCGGTGTTCTACACGCAGATTCCTGTTACCGACACTTACCGACATTCTCCCCAGACAAAACCCTTTTTTGTTATCTATGAATCAATATTTTTATAGAATTAGCAATTTCATAGATTAGAACCATTCATCAAACAAACGGTATTTGCTTTGTGTAGAATGTCGCGATGAAAAAATAGGTCAGTTCAAATTTATGCGAAAGACAGAGGAAGAATTCTTACCTGCACCCATGGGAAGAGCTGGGGTGGCCGTTACTGACCCCACTACCCCTAGGCTCACGGGGCAGAAATAAAAAAGGCGAATGAGAAGACGCGAAATATTTATTTCACTCTTATGCAATTACCTCGACGGTTCAACTTCCTTGGACTTGGAAAGAGCCAATCAGAGAGTTCAATAGATTCCTCAAATCAGCAAACGAACTCCAACAGGAATATATTTGCTTCACTAGAATCAGTCACTTCAAAAAGATTCTTCTACCAGAGCAGTTCTAAAAAATCTACTGGTGCAACAGTTAATCATTCCTACAAGACACCTTATGCACTTACATAAAATCTTTTTACAAGAAAAGTTTCAAATTTTAACCTCTTAGTGAAGCATTTCTTAATTCGAAACTCAAAGTATGCGAATAAGATAATTTTACATTGACTATTACCGACTTTGTCTTTTGTCAATAAATGCATTTTAAAATAACTAAGTTTGACTTTTATTTATAAACATATATTCTGATTTAACTCTAGCCACTATACATATATGTTCTAATTCATTTGTTTTTAATAAATATTAGCTTTAAAACCATCGCTCGATAAACCTCGCTCGGGGTCGGATGCCTGGTGTAACTGGTTTTTGTACTCGTGCGCTCGCTTACTCGTTGTCAGTGTTTTACCAGATACCATAGTTGTAGGGGAGACTGGGGCATGATGGACTCCCCAAAAAATTCTGGTATTTGCTTCACAGTATACAGAATGAACACTGTCTTTGTGCACGTGACGCAAACCAAATCTGACCGTAAGATTTTTTCTATATAATATTACCAATCACATTTACACATGCATGCAAGTATAACGTGTTGTGATTTTATGACAATAAATTTCGTCAAAAAATACCACAGCACAATCAGCTAAGTGCTGACAGATTTGAAACACGAGCAATTTTAGCTCTGATTGAACGACGTTATTGTCACGTATTTCTATGTATAATATGCCAACTACTCACGAATTGCAATTTGTTGATCCTGGTCGTTCGGTTTTTTTTCGTATTGAACATGTTGTCTGAAGCATGCATATTGGTTTGATAGTACAAAACATGACGTTTTCAATAATCAAACTTGTAAACTTAAAAATTAGTCCGAAAGGTTAAAAGTCATCAGGTCAAGAACCTGTACAGCCAGAACTACGGAGCGCTTGTCCGGGAGGTTAAAATTCACCAGTTCGAGGCCTTTGACAGCGAGAACTACGAAAAATTAGTACTGAAAGTCAAAACTCACCGGGTAGCGGACCTGGAGCGCAGGAACCAGGAGGTAGAGAACCCGGTACTCGAAATCTGCGGAGCGCGATTCTCATCCGTCCGCTCTACTGCGCGGTTCTTTCAACACTGAAAAATTCGGCTAGCTGAATTTCGTCTATATGGATCGATGACGTCAAGAGAAAAAAAAAATTTGGGTGACGTTACTTTCTGAAAATCCGAACATCCGAACATCCAAAATTTGATTTCGAACTTTAATACTATGTATGATATGATGTATGATGTATGATGTATGATTCTGTCTTTGTGTTTAATTTTAAATTGAAGTCAAATTAATGAACAAGCCCTCAATTATCGACCGTTGTTCTAATGACATATTATCACATTCATTGACATTTAAAAGACTTTATCAAGTAGTTCAGTTTGCGTCTAGTCGCCGTCGAGCAAAAGCTCATTTCCTCTCGATACAAGCTTAACCAAGTGAGGAAAATTCGTTTCAGGCAATTGTGTATAAAATTTCTAGATAGTATTTTCTTCGCAATCAAATTATGTGATGAGTTGGTCTTTTCGTACAGAACTAACAGTCAAATCCAACCTGTTTCATATCCCGATATCAATGGTGTGTGCTACGTTGCACCCTAATTTAATATAATGCAACTTTTTTCGAAATGTAATTGAATAATGTATCAAACGTAGACGGATCATAGTTGCTGCTTTTATATTTTTAATTTACAATGGCAAATAATATTCGTAACATGTATTAATTTTTGTTAAGCTACGCTCAATTCAGAAGTCGAGAAAAAAAAATATGAGACGTCTCCATATTTTAAAAATTAACAAATCTATACATCAAAAAAGTATCCAATTTATAATTTCATTCTGGTACCATTTTTTGTTACAGGGATTTATTTTCATTATCGTTAGCTTGTCTCACTAGGTTCAATCTCCACGAACATCTCTTTCCCATCTATTTTCACGTTAAGCAGCATTACTGTAAGTACATCATCAAACAAGATTATGTAGCACTTAGATCGATATACGTAAAATACTAAGTGAAGCGAACACTCAGTGTGTTCGCTAAAGTCTGGTCTGGATGGCTCTTAATTTATGGAAAAGAGTCATCGTAACGAAGAAAAATGTCACTCTCGATCTTGACGAGTGTACAAAAGATGTCCAACATTCTGTGGATCCTCATGATTAGAGTAATCCTCACAGTCTTGTCACTGCGAGACAGCGTGGATTCTAATCACGAGGTTGATCAAACGCAGGGTCTGTCGTTTTTGACAAGGATAAAAAGTGTACAGACTCGGGTGGCAAAGCCGTTTCCGCATTCTTTCTTTTACGCAAGAGGTTTTCTATCTACAGACCAATGAAATGACGGTGGCTGTCCATCAGACTCGGAATCCTTAAATATCGATCATCGGACACGGATTCCTCAATGCCGTACACCTTTATTCGTGTCACCGTTACTGAAAACTAAGTAACTCTAGCCAAGCAATCTATCAACCTTGTCAGATGAGAAAACAAACTCTAGTGAATGTAAATTTTAAATAGCGAATCGCATCCTGTGCATTTAGTTTTTCAAATTAAATATGAACGCTAAATAATGAGTTGAGAAAAATGAAGTGAACATAAAAGAAATTGAATTGAAAGTAATGATAATAATTAGCGCCTGATTTTTGTGGTTTTTAACGTCAAGTTCTCTATCTAATTGTAAGTAAGCTACGAGAATTTGTCTGATTGATAGAGTGCAAAATGCTATAACTCAATGCTTCTGAAACGTTCTAAGTTTTCGATCAAGTACAATTTTTGCCTATTTTGGTTAATACGAAATGACGCTAAATTTCTAACGGAATTTATTGTTCCTTTTTATCTTAACAAAGATTAAGATTAAATATGAAATACTTTCGTGAATCACAAAATTCTCCGTTATCTCATCATTTTTTGACAAAACATAAGTTAGAACAATACTTTGAAATCCTTAGAATTACCGGGATATAAGTTTATATATTAGGTGTATGAATAAAATGGATAACTATAAAAATCTATCATGAACAGCCCATTTAGGATTTTGCCTCGCTTAGGCCTCCATTCCTTCTAATTTCCATAGATCTCCGTTGTACTTTAGATATAACTATGAGTTATACGTTTGCTTTATCTGGACCGCTTGTTTTTAAACTAGGTATTTTTTGTTCTATTACGACGAATATTAAAATTTAACGACGGACGTAGATTCGATAGACGTTTGTAGTTTTTTGGAGACCGCACTCCATATTGCTCTAGTCAGATACGTGTCTATGGTTCAGTCGGCGTCAATGGAATGGGGCTGAGAGATTGTCAAGTCGGAAATCGTCACACTAACCGCAAAGGTCAAGGTTTCACCTATGAGCTTACCTACTAACTTAGTCAAGTTGTACTTTGAGTTATTCGGGCGCATTCGAGCTGTTACAAATTATCGCACTACCTTGCGACGAGTACAATCAATTTACTTGCGATTCTAACGTGAGTCAGGTTAGCTGCATGTTGAAACACTGCTTTTTGTAAATCTAACGTTATCGGGTGTGGTTTCATAAGAGCACATTTTTCGTTAAAAGATAAGTGTATATATCTGCATAATGAAGAGAAAATCTATTCTTAGGAAAGTCTTGAATGTAAATAACCTCAGAGTACAATGCTATACATTATCCATGTTGAATGTATTAAAGAATGACGCAGGTTATTCGAAATACAAGTTAAACTACCGATAATGAATTTCAGGGGTCAAATATTTCGCTTATTCATTAATCGGAATTCAATTGTTCGCGTGTAAGCTACAAAACTAGGAGTCCATGTTGTATGTAGATACGTAATGTTTTACGAAGAATATTTTCTCATTAGTCCTATATACCTATACGTCTGAACTCTGTCTGGAATTGAAATACTCGGACAAATATGACATTGGCGGATAGAAAAAAAACTTCCATAAAATTTGAAACGTCAGTATATTGCATGAATATGTTGAAATCGAAATAGATATTGATGAAAAAATCACGGAAGATGTGGTTCTCAAATTGAATAATGATGAAATTACAGCTCAAACATCAAACCAACTTGGTCTTTTCATGATCGTAAAACACCGACTTCCCGCACGAGTAACACAATATGCTATGTTGACACTAAATTTTATTGCAAATATTGGACCATTCGTTGTGACACTCATCGCGTTTCGAATTATGTACAAATTTGCGTGATTTTACTGACAATATCAATTAAAGAACCTGATTATGATAGAAACAAGTACTTCTTGACACGTTTATTTGTATACCAGCAATTTGAAGATTACAATAAGTGATCGTCCATTTTCATCGTCTACGATTGATAACTTCTCAAAGTTGCCTCCAGTATATGAGTGACTTGATTAACATTTATTGATTCGAATAACAATGACTCAACAACTAGGTATTAACGTCAAGGGGAATTGTAGATTTGAGAAAAATGTCAACCACCTGAAATCTACGATCAATGCCTATAATTCTCGAACCGTTCAAGCAACTCCAATTTCTTTGTCTAATGTTATATTTTTGACGTCTCAAAATCTTATCTCTGATCAGGATGAGTTGCGCAATGACCCTCTAAAAATGATTTATAAAAATAAATTGTTGTCCAGATAATTGGTACAGCTAACTTTTTCTGTGGAACAACATAGAAAACGATATTTTACGCTTTGTGATACGCGTTCACTTAGCAAATGACTTATTTCCTTACTCAATTCAATTGCAGTACGACATTCTTCTGAGTGTCGTATTTAAATGCATGTCAATGTAATTGAATTTTAAATCGATTTACCATAATCATTCCTGCAACCGTGCGTGACTCCTACATACCATTACGCAAATATATGTATAGAATTTCCTCTATATAAAGCTTCCAATTCATACTACAATGTTCGAATATTCGAGACTCGTTAGTTTTCAACAGTCTTCTATCGGGTCATTGTTACGGATTGAAGATGTCGCAAGTACAGCAATTCTATGCTGGACAAAACGTTTTCATTACCGGTCAGTATCTGTCACCTGAGATGGATCTCAATTTCCCAACATGAATTAGTTCCGAAGAACACTTTAAGTGTGAATTTTGAATAGCGATAAGTGTAAACAAAACTCATCAACGAGGCCTTGTCGGTGTACGTTTTTCAATTTCAGGGGGAACCGGGTTCTTGGGCAAGGTATTGATAGAAAAATTGCTCCGAAGCTGTAGAGATATCGGGCTCATCTATATCCTAATTCGCCCGAAAAAGGGTAAAGATGTTCAGGAACGCGTTGATGCGCTACTCGGTGATACGGTGAGTTACTAGTATCGAACAATTCCAAATATTATCGTAAATTATATCTTGTCTTTTTTGAGAAAGTGATAAGGAACGCAGAGAGAGAGACAAGAATATCTGCAACTCATTCTAACGCTGCTGATCCATCGTCAACAGGAAACATTTACGGAAGTTTCGTTCTAGGTATTTGATGTGTTACGAAACGACTATCCAGAATTTTCCAAGAAGATCGTCGGAGTCGCAGGTGATACCGCCCAGAACCAACTCGGACTTTCGGCAACAGACCACGCACGCCTCGTCGAAGAGGTATGATGATTCCAAATAGACAGTGCGTCTCTCCTTTCTTTGCATCAGATGTTGAAATCAAGACGGAATTCTTCCAGGTTGGGGTGATCTTTCACCTAGCCGCCACCGTGCGTTTCACAGACACACTCGAGACGGCTGTTGCAATTAACGTGAACAGTGTTAAATACGTCATAGACATTGCAAGGGCGTGCAAGAACTTCAAGGTGAGGGTATCTTCGCCTTTTCTCATTCAGAGAAATCAATATTATTACATTTCAGGTTGGGATTCACGTGTCTACCGCCTTTAGCCACTGCGTCCGGAAGTTCATTGATGAAGAGCTTTACCCTCCACCTATGACCCATGAAGATGTCAACATGCTAGTGGAAAAGTCCAGGAGAATCGAGGGGTCGGAGGACGTAATGGAGTACGTCTCTAAACCGTAAGCTTCTAATGCTCGATGACACACTAATATTCATGAACAATCGTAAGCTGAAACTTTTTTTTTTTTAAGAAAAAGCTTCCATACTACACTTACGGTGTTCACGGTAATCAGTGGCAGTTGAAGTGACTAACTAAACTTACAACCAATCGATTTTTCGCAGCGTCACCGGAGAATGGCCGAACACATATTCCTTCACCAAAGCTATCGCTGAGAGCGTCGTCGCTGAGTACGCCACTGACTTACCGTTTGCTATCTTCAGGCCGTCAATTGGTAATTTACTTATGTGACAGGTATTTATTTTGTCTCGGAAAAGCGGAAAAGCGAAATATTACCAATCTTGCGAAACGATTCCATTGCAATTTTTTGACAACATAAAGTACTGTTTGGTCACTGTACTGAGAGTCAAATGACACATTGATTAAATGTTTTGTACACCTGTATGTTTGCTCGTGACGTAACTGGATAAATGTAGTGAAAAAAAAAAAAATATTTGCTTTATTGACACTCAAATACTCTCTCAATAATTGTTACAATGGTCTCAAGTATCTCTGTTGTGATTACGGAGCAGAGCTTGCGGCTTTGCATTGCAACAGTCACCCAATTCGAAAGAGGAACGAGAAGTTGTCGAAAGCTTGAATTTCTGGAATTTTACCGATATTTCTACTAACGTGTTCATAAATTATTTCACAGTAACGAGTTCCTACAAAAGCCCCCTTCCAGGATGGCTTGCAAGTCCGATAGGAATTCCGGGCATTTTTTGTGCTTTTGGATTGGGCATCATTCACGTTGCTCTGCTCGATCTTAAGGTCAGGCTTGACATCGTGCCGGTTGATTATGTTTGTAACGCACTTATTACTTCAGCTTGGAAGACCGCAAAAACAGAAAAAAGGTAACGTTTATTGAAATAAAGTCAGAAGTTTGAATTCACGGCATTTATCGTAGTTTGCGCGGCAGCCTAGTGGAGCACCGCATCTTCAATCGTAGTTTGAATTGGCAATGGATGAGCGAAAACCCTGCATATACGTACCAAGAAACGGTATTTCGATGCCTTTGCCTTTATCATTTGACTTGCTAGTGGTTAGGGTAGGCTTATTCAATTTATTTCAAGCTCATGGGACAAAAAGTTGGCTTAGTCGCGTAGCTTCGGCCAAATGTTTATGGAAATGTCGGGTGTCTTACGGTATAAGACACAAACGAGTCGTATTTTACTTTTTTTTTGCGGGATATTCGAGAAGAGACGAAGAAACTTTTTAAAACCAAGCACACAGTTTTGCTTGACCACTTCACAACGAGACCGCGAACTAATGTAGCATTGTTTAACGAATTTACATTTGAAGAGGTGGATATAAAGAATCCTCGTGTAGGATAACGGCGAGGGGCGTTACGTGTATGTTTCAGAAACTGCAAGGACGTTCCAGTGTACAATTACGTTTCTGGAAATGAAAATCCTATAACTTGGCGAAATTTCAATGATAAAGCCACAGATGCCAGATTGACGCATCCATCCGACAAAGCCATTTACTATCCCTACGGATTCACCACACCATCAAAACTTCTGTACAGCATCCTTCATATTTTTCTTCATTTGCTCCCGGCACTGATAATTGACTTTATTCTAAGATTGAAGGGAAAACAGCCGCGGTAAGCACAAATAAATTTAGTCCTATACAGGTTATACGTAGACAAGTTAGAAGGAGTACAATTTCGAAAATTTTCAGGTGAGTTGAAAAATTAACGACGGAGCCAGGAATCGAACCTGGTATCTAGAGATGCTTTACCGGAGACTTACTCCACTAGACCACCTAGCCACCCTGACTACAATGTCATTAATTTCTCGCATCACCTGTATTCGAAATTGTTTTTGTTTTCGTGTGTCGTGAATATATACATATTTGAAATTCGTCGCGAGAGGCACATTTCAGACTTGTGTGCATGACTTGTTGACATATGCACATTAGAAATCTGTATGTGGCTATTAATGTGTGTATATCATAATACATTACATTATTTTTAGCCGATTTGAACGGCCCAGTCGTTAATTTTACTAGATACCAGGTTCGATTCCTGGCTGTGACGTTAATTTTTCAACTCACCTGAAAATTTTCGAAATTATACTCTTTCTAGCAAATTCTTCTCGCTTAAATATTGATATGATTCTTTCATATCATTTAAAATGAACGGCTGGGCCGTTCTAATTGGCAAAAATAATGTAATGTACTATAATATACACACATTAATAGCCACGTACAGATGTCTAATGTGCAAATGTCAAGAAGTCACACACACAAGTCTGAAATGTGCCACTCGTGACGAGTTTCAAACATGTAGACAAGTTAGTGAATATGCGTGATTTAGATGTACAAAATAAACAAGATTCAGCAATGGGATTAAATGTCAGTGCTAATTTCAGAATTTACAAACTCGTCAATCAAATTTATGAGGCGTTTAACGTATTGGAGTATTTCACCACGCAACAGTGGGATTTCGACAATCAGAACGTTCAGGAACTCTGGAAGCAGCTTGGGCCCGAAGACAAGAGAACATTTCCATTCAGTATGCAAGCCGTTGATTGGGATGAGTATTTTATAGGCATGGTCAAAGGCCTTCGCAAGTACATCTTAAATGAACCCGATGGAAACGAGGAGAGAGCGAAACGGCGACATATTTAGTGAGTGAAAGTCTTGAGCCCTGTGGTACGCTTTACCAAAGATTCACACGCGTCACACATACTCAACTCCTTCACCTGTTTCAGTCTTTATATCATCCATCTGGCCGTGAATCTGATATCTGCCAGCTTCGTTCTGTGGGTGATCTGGAGATCCTTCCGTGGAATCCTATGAATGTTTGGGCTATCCACGGCTGCTCCTTGTTAGTTTTAAACGTGCAAAACGGTTCTTTATTTTGGCTCCACTGTCATTTAATCGACGATGAGCTATAATAGTTATCATGACTATCGTTTATTTAATAGAGAATAAACACAACTTGCAGGTTTCAATTATCGTAACCTAAGTACCTTGCATGGTTTTACGTGACATCCCTTTGAGTAGATCGATGGAGAGCAGATGTTGCAGACGCGATGCGCGTATCACGTTCATAGACTAGGTTTAACTGCCCGATCAGTGATGCCAGCAGTGCATCTTGCGTTTTCGACATCAATACGATTTAGCTCTCAGTGTGGATACGCGTGAGATCAAATATTCATAAGTCATTCCCTCAGATCATGCGTTCATCTAACGCACTTGAATATGGACTACTCCCTTATCATTTCACTGAAATTGTTTCCAAACCATGCAATGAAAATTCAAAAGAAACAGATTTGTACTCATTCTGTATGCAATCCGATTAGGTTCGCATAGGCAATAGCGATATCTCCCAAAACTCTATTGCTTGACACTATCGCAACTGCAGATCACTTTCCACGGCTATGACCGACGTCACTGCACATTTAGCAATGCATAATTTCCATGACCATTTCGAGAAAATTTTCTGGTCTGTATCTTCAGTTTTTATCTACTGATCGTAGCGACTTACGACGATGTAGAAACGTTTTCTCTTACAGTATGACATCGATATTGCATGTGAATAAATTAAATACTCTTATCTAAGGATCATAAATGCAGATCAAAAGTATAAGTATAGTAGGTATGAATTTTCAAAAAACCGTATGCATTACCGACAGATGTTCAGTTATTTATTTCAAGTACTCATGGAATGAAGGCAAATAATTTTCTTATAAATAATGAAATCTTTTGAATTGAATAAGTATGCTGTATGCAATATATTCACACTATCGAGTACAGAATTCGTCTATATGTATTTTTATTAAATATCACTAAATAAACAATCATGCTTAAGAATCTATTTTACACAGTGAGAGTAGAGTAAAAAATGATAATCAGATGCATATTATATGTTTTCTAGTATTATATCAAAAATATCGTATATATAGTCTATTCGGTGATGTTAGTTTCGATATGAGCTTACGTAACTACAATTAACTCTTCATCGAAAATTTTGATTTGAATGAGGAGCATGTCTTGTATTTTATTTCTTTATCATGCTTCCAAATTGGGCCGTTAAAAGTTACCAACCTGACGATACGACACATGCGTTGTCTATCTAGACTGATATTCGTCTGTGCACGGACCCGATGCGTTATCTGCGCATGCACACGTCCGTCCACCTTCGCCATCCGGAAGGCAAAGCTGCTCCGAATTGCATCTACCGAATTCGTACTGACAGACGTTCGAGACTGTAGCAAATGGAAGAGAAAATTAAATAACTGATAAACTACAAGTCGAATGGAACTGAATACATTCCGACAACTTCGTGAAATTCTGACAATTTAGGCAGTCAACCTTTACCTCTCGGACAGTATTCCGGGACTGCAACTATTCCATATAGTTTACCACTTCCACCAGGAGGAACTCTCAGAGCCTTGTCTCTTTTGCCAGTGTTCTTAGATGCGACTTCTATTTTGTGCCTGCACGATAAAAAATTCATTCTCGTTTTTCATGTGCACAATAATTCCACTCGAAGTGCAAGGAGCTACGTTAAATAGGTACTCACGTCGTCCAGTCCGTCCAATAATAATGGTTTTGCGATATCGCCAATCCGAATGGGTATGACAGTTTCTCAGCCACGATACGAACTGTACGAGTATCGATGTTTGCGCAGTCTAAAATTAACAACATGTATTATCTGAGTGCAAAATCTATCCCCTCTGTCGTCCGTTTGCGGATTCATATAGGTGTGAGCCACGTACTCAGGGAGAAGGAGCCGGCATCTGCCCAACACAACTCGTCGGTTGACCAATCGATTGCCAAAGAGTTTGGAAGCTTAACGAACTCGTTTTGCATGAATATCGCACGGCCCGTCCCATCCTCGTTAGCCCACTCCAGTTTTGGAGAAGCGCGGTTCCAGTCAGACCAGAAAATTTTCCTGAATATCACGAAATTGAATATTATTCGCAATCGCCGCAGCTTACATGAGAAAACATGTAGTAGGATAATTCTGAAAGCTTTGGATACACCGCTATTGTATCGGAGAATGGTCATGCAGTTTACGACTGTTATGAATGATTGATCGGAAACGTAATGGTAAGTTTTACCCTCGGTAAGGATGAGCTGTGATTCCCCTGGGATTAACGAGTCCTTCCGATACCAGAACTTTTCTCTTCCTAGTATCCAAGTTCGCAACCTCCACAGTTTTCTTGTTCGAGTCGGTCCAGAAAGCATTTCGCGATACCCAGTCAATAGCGATTCCTTCAGCAGCACTGACATCCGTTACGAACACTTGCGAATCCGATCCATTGTACATCATCGAAGATATCTTGTTCCCTGAAAGATGCATCACTTGGTCAATGTGGAACTCCATCACTCAGAAACACGATGGCCATGTCAGATGTCGATGAAAACGAGTCATTTTCTGTAAATATCTTTCACCTGAGATGTCACTCCAGTAAGCTCTCCCCGCGGAGCAATCGATGTCCAGGCCCTCGGCTACCTGGGAGGAAGTGATTGCGATTGGACTTCCCGGGTTATTGGGTGTTGGGAAGAAAGGTATCTTCAGCATCGCCACACCCTGATTTATCAGCAGAATATTCGAGTCGAACTGAGGTATGGTTCGGCAGTCGGCACCGTTCCCGGTGAACCCTGCGTTACACACGCAAGTGAACTGGTTCTCACCGGCCGGAACGCAGGTCGCGTCGACGGAACAGAGGCTCGAATCTCTCCTGCACGATGACTCTGGCAGGCAGGTGAAACCGTCGCCGAAAAAGCCCTGTGAAGGTATGATGTGAGCTTGAAGCAATTCTAGATATCCAAAATTAAGTGATTGTTGTAAGAAGAACCCACCGGCTTGCATTGGCAGGCGTAGTTAATGGCTGCCGAGTCGTAACCGCAGACGGCGTCGCGTCCGCAATTGTTGATGATGTTACAGCCAACGTGATCCGGCCGGCAGTCTTGAAAGCCGTCTCCGTTGTACCCGGATATGCAAGCGCAGGTGAAGCCACCTTCAGCTTTCGACACGCAATGGGCGTTCAAGTGACACTGTGACGGGTTACTCGAGCAGTCGGCGATCATGCAGACGTCGTCCACACGGTTGAAACCTCGGAGACAGTCGCAGGTGTATCTCGACGTGGTCGGGTTGTAACGGCACTCCTGATTCTGACCGCAGTCCAAATTCTCGCTGCACTCGTCTGCGGAAACAATCGCATCTTGATCAGTGTCGAAACTCACCTCAGAGACTTAGGTAGTAGCTCTTTGAAAGGGGCTGGAATCTCCGCTGATCGTGAGTTTTGCAACCGGGGAATCCGTTATAACGGAACAAGAAAAAACTTATCGGGGCTTTGGAAAAAGTGAAGATGTGAGCACCGATTGGCGTGCAAATTGATCCGTCGCCCTCGAATCCAGAGTTGCAGACGCACTTGGAGTTCGCTGAATCGTCTGGTCTACAAGTTGCGTTGGGATCGCAGATGTCTGTCTGTAGACAGTCCACTTCTGTTGACAAAATTAAACGTGCAATGTTTTTGCTGCCATTCTGAGTGCGTATAGAAATTAATGCAGGCGTTGAATCCTTACTTGTTGACAAGTTTATGCAATAAGATTTTGTTATTGCAAATTATTCTGCAGCTCTCAAGTCGCTAAGCGGGTTTCACTTACCAATCTTTCTGCACTCGTATCCATCGCCCTCGTAGCCTGCGTTACACTGGCATTTGTAGATTCCTTGGCTTTCCGGCAAGTAGACGCATTGTGCGTAAGCATCGCAGATGTTCAGAACGTTGCAGGATACTGTGAAAGCGCATTATGCAATTACGTTAAAATAATTCCAGTGTAGATGTCAAGCAGCCTTTTTTTAGTGCGATTGCAGTTTTGCTATGCTATTATTACACATTTGGTATTGGGCAATGGACATCACCACATACCTGACAGGAGGTTTACAACTGCATGTAAACGTAGTCCTCACCTGATGATTCTGTTTAAGAGATCTGCTATTCCCAAAGACTGATTTACAGCCGTGCAATTGTTAATATTCATTTTTTCAGGGGTTTGACAAGACTGCCAGCAATGTTAGCGTGTTAATGTTCATTATGAAATTTGAAATACGTACCACATGCAAGAAGAAACGATAATTCAGAGTAAAATGCAGGATTAGAGAAAAGCAGAAGCGTTCTTGTGGACAGCAACTGTCCATTGTGAATGTTACGATCATCTCGCATGTTGTAAGACCACTCACAGGACTGGAGGATGACACAATGTCGTCTCCTTAATTACCTGGCATTACGATGAGCAGTTTTATATTGCGAGACGATCGTGTTCTTCAATTAATTAATTGAAACAGCAGATCGGAATAAAGAGGTACAGGTGTACATATAGAGGATGAAACTCCGTACATTGATATCCGGAAGAACCCATTGTCTCGTGCTTGTATCCTGGTTGGGGAACGCAAATATCCCTTTGAGGATCGTAGGCATATCCCAAGGGGCAAATACACCGACCAATCTCCGGTAGGCACTGGGGTTGCGGTCGTGGCCATACTAAAATGTGCGGCGGTGGTTTTTGGGTGGGATATCATCTACGGGGAATCTACTAAATCGATAACGACCCATATTCTTTGAATAACCGTATTATTTCGTGGTGCTATCCCTATCGTGCTCTACATAACGTACGCACAGAGTTATAAGTAATCCATGGATTTAGGGATAAGCGGCTACGGAATGCATCATTGGCTGAACTTTTCAGGGGAATTAAATGATGTGAAACCTGAATGCTAGAACAGTCCTAGGTATATATATGAGGTATTCCATGCCAACTGGCACTGGTAACATGTTTTAAAAAAGAATGGTTCGGACGAAAAATTTGAAAAAAATAGTGAGTGCTTTTTTTAGGTTGGAGAATCATATAAAAAATAATGAAGCAAATTGGCGGGGGTCAGGGAAAATGTCCTCTCAGTTAGCATGGAATACCTCATATAGAGTATATTATGTGTCACTGTATTTTTTCGTCGACCCCTTAGAAGCATACCTTAAAATTTACATTCCTACTAGTGTAGATCATTTTCAGACCAGTAGTTGACCTTCTAATTGGCTTTTCAACAAACATGACGGCCTCTTCCAATCAGGCAGAATGCAGGATCAGGTGCAAGTGAAATTTTCCGAAGTCAGTCGCAGTAATTTTCTCATACTCACAGTCTTCATCGGTGTCGTCGTATGTAGTACTGATCTCAGTCCGGTCTTGTCCTTCTGTCGAGCTGTTGTACCCACGGTTCGCCTGGATGCAAGTATGATCGTCTTGGTATTCCCATCCTTCGACCGGGCACCAGCACTGATTAAGGATACACTTGGGAATTGGTGGTTCTTCGGTCACCCACGTAGGCGTTGTGGTCTCTATGTCCACCTCGGGCTCACATGTATAGCCATCCCCTGGGGAAGAGGACGAGTGTTAGAGACTGACATACACCGTGTAACATGACAATGCATAAATATCCAGGAACAGATCACATATAGATACGACATTGTCGGCGGATTAACATTCTTAAATTATGAGTTTGTAGTCTGATGAATATATTTATTTGTAAAAATAACCTCTCACGTTATAATTACCTACGGTACCGCTGTCGCATATACACTCTGTGGTTTGAGTAGCATCATTCTCGGAGCAATACGCATACGGAGAGCACATTTTGTCGCCACAGTTTACTAAAATAAGAATTCGCGAAGTTTAAGTATACAAGGGCTCGAGGGTTTGAAATATAACGATGATTAGGAGTTGATTTGATTACATTCTTGGATGGCATAGCAGCCATCGTCTGTTTGCTCGTAGCCCCAAATGCACGAACATTGCGGAAGTCCTTCGACTATTGTACACTCGGCATAATCACCGCAATCCTTGTCCGCACAGGTTGGCATTCCTGAAAATAAAAAATTTCTTCGCGTTATAGAAAGTGGTCTCATACATATCACAACTGTTTCCTTTAGAGCTAGGCATGCCAGAAAGTTCTGAGAGTTTGCATCAATTCCACAATTTGCGAAACCAATACAGAAGTTGTGTACGATCCTTACTTTCGCAGGTATGACCGTCTCCTTCATATCCGTCCAAGCACTGACAGACGTGACTACCTTCGTTGTTGATGCAATTTGCGTCCGGAGAGCACGTATGAATTCCTGACGTACATTCGTTGACGTCGACGCAGTGTAAGCTACCGTCTGCTTCGTACAAATATTGATACCTTCAGAAGTGAAAATCGGGTGTTGATATAAGGTCTTTAGGTTTCCATTCATTAGTAATATAAAGAGTTTTCGTCCTACCCTGGATTACAGATACACTTGTAGTCGTCGCCCTCGACTATGCATGAGCTGTGATCACCGCAGTGGAATTTACCCTTGATGCAAGGATCCTCTTCCTCGAGAGGTGCGACCTTGGTGTTCATTGCGAAGCGTATAATTTGTTCCTTGGCTTCATAGCTTATCAGACCTCTCGAGAACTTGAGACGTACAGTGTTTTCTTCTCCTTCGTTAGGCGCGTACTGACAGGGCTGATAAGTTATTGCGATGGACTGAGTAAACGGATGTTCGATACCAGACTCGTCGATGAATTTGTAGGAACGGTTGGTCTGAGAGATGATCGTTCCAGGCTGCGTTTTCGTGTAGAGCTCGTCGTGGTCCTCGTATTCAATGCGAGCTTCCGGAGCCAAGTATGGCAACGAACCTCGGATATTCGTTTCCATTTTCAATTGCCCGAAGACGTCTAATCCCAGGTATCGCGAAGTGATGGTCACGTTGTCACCCGTATTTGTGAAGATCATAGAGGCCGTCATGTTGAAGATTCCACCTTTCATGGGAAAGTTCTAAGTGAAATTCGGTAATAGGACGTCTAAAATTAAATGTGAGAGAGAAAGTCTGAAGATGTTGCAAAGGTTCCTCTAATTGGAACCTTCGATGCGAATATTCTGTTACCGGTTATTTGATACCCATTCTTGGTGTTTTCAATGGGCTTCGCGAAGAGCCAGCCGAGGACGCTACCCAGGTTACTGAGAAGCTGAGACCTTGGACCAATGAATTCGGGTACTCTGGACATGGCCGTGTACGTTCTCCCGTCCTTAGTTTGGACGTAACACTGCAAATCCTTCGCTGGGAATTGCTCATTGTTCACGAATCCGGTTACCTTGCCAACTGCCCGTAGAGGTAAATCTGCAAGATGCAGAGTTAATAGTATGGCTGATTGTGAGTCGTTGGTTATGACTTTGGGACGCGATCGAGACCCATCACAGGAAAGTGAGAAACGTGATCTGCGGCATGTTCAAATACTGTCAAGCTCCGTTTCCTGCAAAAACTTACAGTGCCGCGTTTTACGGTCCTTCTCAGGAAGTTGTTAGGATGTCTACGTCTTGAACTATAAATAGATCTGGGATGTTCTGACCTTGCTCTCTTACACCTAGTTTGCAAAAGGATACACATAGCGGATTTTTGATGCCAAGATAAGCAAGCTACTTCGGCAAGGTTATAATTTGAATATCATTGCCAAACTGGATTGTATTTACTGCATTCTTATTCATTCCTTAGCTTTAGGATGGGTTCTAGAGTCCCTACAACGTTTTTGCTCATGGCGGCGGTATCTCGTACCCTCAAAGAGCGCTGCATAGGAATTGCGACTAACCGTTCTGTTGACAAAACTTTCCGTTCCCAAAGTAACCTGTTTTGCAGACACAGCAAAAACCCTCGCTGTAGTCGACGCATTCTGCTCTACTGTGACAACTCGTCCCATCGGTCAGACAGCTCGGGATTTCATTGTTTGCCGGAACATCTGTAATGTATTATATTTTTGATACTAATTAGCGATCATGGTTGTTAGTCAAGTGTTCAAAATGCAGTACAATCTCGAAACGTTATTTCACGATAAAGGCAACGTCTTGGTTCATACAAAGAATCAAAATAAAATACTAACGAAACAAAGAATCCGTCGCTAATCAGTTGGTCAATCGCTTTAGGTATTTAGTAGATAGTTAAAAGCAGCAGTTGCAATTAGTAATTAAAGATGGACGCTTTGGTTTAGTATTGTGAAAAATCTCTGAATTATTCAAAAGTACACAAATATTGAAGACCTTGAAGTACTATATTTTTTGAACTCACATAGAGTCAATTCATAAAAAACGATTTCTGCTGATCACATGGCAATTGTTATATACCTTGAATATTGTCAGGGAGTCGAACATTGGCCAAATCGTTGATCGGACCGATTCCCAGAACCCATTTTCCAGGTTCACCGATATTAGACCACCTGGAATAAAGCCGTGTTTAAAGTTTTCACTGTCAAGAAATGTCTGCCATGAGTTGATGATGTCTTAATGTGAATTTACTTGTCGAGGTTTACAACTTGATCAGAGCCAGAGTCCTTCAAGGTATACATGCGGCCATCCCTGGAGACGACACCCGCCTGAGCTCTGGCATCTGGCAAACTTCCGGGATGGGAGTCGGCTTGGATCCATTGAATACCTTGCGGAGCGTACAGGAATTCAGCGTAACTATGGGTTCCGTTTGACGAAATCACGACTTGGTAGGTATTTTTCTGTGGTTGTTGGGTCGCCAGAAACAACGAGAAAAAGCAAACGAGGATCAGTTAGTATTAGATTCGATGAACTGAACTTGGAGAAGAATATTACAAGTCCAATTTTGAAAAACTCACTTTGTCGCTTTTTGCGTTGTAGTAGCCGACGTTCTCCCAGGTCACTATTAACAAGCTGATGGGATAGAAGTCCAGGGCGTCCGTAAAGGAATCTCGTACGATTTCACCGGCTTGGGAGATCCTACTCGGATCTTCGGTTTCCTCCCAGTAAACCACCCCAGACCCTCTGGTGTCCACGTGGGTGTACAAAGGTGCTATTACCGGGTAGTTCAGAGGGAATGGAATGTTGAAGAACATTTGCATTGGCGCCAGGAAAGACAAGACTCCGTTTCCGTTCACCTGTAAAACGATGTGTGGTTCGGGATTGACTACGGATCAGTTTTGTAGTAACAATTTAAAAACTACTACTACGTACGTCTTTCTCGTTTTCAAATTTATTTCAGTTCGTGTAGCGTGTATCATTCAGAAATAAATCGGGTACTCGATACACAAGTTTCATTTCAATAACGTATTCGTACGAAAAGGACGCGGCTGTTCACACAGCTTTAGCGTACAGAGAGATAATGACTATTATCGGTACAAAACGTTCCGTAGATTATCGCGGTTTCTTTGTGAGATCACGGACTACTGACAGCTGCGGAAGCACAATCTATATTCGAAGAATAATTTTGCCTTTATTTCCTGAACCAAATATGATTCTTCGGTGTTTAAATTCTGAGACGAAACGGCAAGCCAGTTTCAGGCACTTAGACCGAGTACAATGGTAAGGCCTACAATAGTTGTGCGATGGGTTTATGATGCAGTTATTTATTTTTTTTCTTTCTCCTTTTTTATCTCATTAACGAGAACAAGAACTTCGGCAACCCCGAGACGTATCTCTTAAGCACGACGATATTACATGTGCGTGACGCCGTGAGAGTGCAAGCTTGGATGTAGAGAAGTCATTCACCCAACTGCAACTCGTTACATCAAGTACTCGTTTCGTCAACACGCGTGCGCATATTTGCATGAACTTATTTGTATTTATGGACTTACCCGCAGATTCAGTTCGCTAGAAGAGCGAAGAGACGTACACGCGGGATTTGTCGGTAGACTCGCTTAAACGCATCGCTTTCATGATGCAGCCTTTTCACACTTGCTTACGCCTCTGTCAATATAAACACGGACAGAGCTTCATTGTGCCGGGTTATGAAATTTTTTCGTATGTGCAGCTGTTCGGTCAAGCGGCTTGATTGGACGCTTTCCTGCACGAATTGAAACGAGCCCTCTTCCCCACGCTCTGCACTTGCCCTGAAGACTATTTGTTTGTTTTTTCGTTAAAGAGATGTACCCAGAAGGCAATGCAGCGTTGCCGGTTAATCACATGGACCATTCAATGTGAATACAGCCTGTGAATGTACAGCTACTTTGTCCAAGTGGCTGATCCTTGTGAGGGCTTACGCTCAAAAGAGCTTTCGACTGCTGTTCGAAACGCAGTTCAGTATTTTGACAAATTTGTAGGGAGGGTAAGACCGGCAAATTTTTGGCCAGAGACTTACCATTTCTTTTCATTCATTACTCGAGTCAGATGGTTCAGACGTGTGACTCTCATCGGGTTACGAAGACCTTTGACCTGACGATAGCTTCATGGAGATAGCTAGGGGCCGTCTGAACGCTTGTCTTGAATAGTGTAAAAAATTGCCCGAACATTTGTCTAATAAATTACTACTCGGGTTGCTTCTCATAGTTCCGTAACCGTCATACTTATTCTCTCAATTTCTTGACAGTACGAAATTGAAACAAAAAATTAAACTTTCACGCTGACTGATGAAATAATTTATATGATTCCCGCTACTCATTTAACTCGTCTCATAAGTTGTCGGATGCGTGATGCATTGCATTATGAAAGCTGATTATTTCACTGTTGATTGAAAAAATAGTTCTATGTAGTATCTATTATCAGCTGTCTTATGTGAACAATGCGGAGCATATAAAAACTTTGAAGAAACATTGTAATATATTAAATATTCAGGATACCGAATCTGTTGAATTTTAATTAATGTACGACTCGGCTCAATTACATTAACCTCTGGTAAAAACAATGTGGGTCAATATTTGAGCAATCATCGTTGCCGAGCTGTTGTCACATGGTGCGGTAGCCTCTTGTGAACTTTGTTGCTCAGTCTCACGACTAAAACACTTTGAACCAAATTAAAAATAATGAACCGGCGTGCCGGACGCTCGCGTATAATATCAGTGTGACGAATAACATGCCGTACGTATGCTCACACTGAGAGGGGATAAAGTTTCAATCAATAATTCATACGGTGACAAACTTTCGCACATATTATAAGTTCTAATTGTATTTATAGAGCTGCTATTTTTGTCGAATGTTGCTGTGCCGCTGATTCCATTTAATATACAAAAAAGTTTTCGCGAGGTTGTTCAATAATTCATTGACTGATCGGTTGGGCAGTTTTGAATTTCATATGAATTAATTCATCGTTCAACTATCGCTATTATTACTGTTGACGACGTTCTCACGTACGAACACGTGATTTTTCTGCTAATCCATTCATTCTTTAAGTTCGAACTTGATCTTCAACAAATTGAGCCTATAAAACTTCCTTTGAAAGAGATCTTTGGGTTCTTCCTTTTCACTTGAAATACTTTCATCAGTAATTATCGTACCTCACGAAAGCATCGACTAGCATTGCTCGGCAGGCTCGTCTGTACTTCAAATTCTGTCGAGACTCTGGTTTGGGATGGTGGTCTGCAATCACTCTTAATTATACGCTGAGAGGGATCGAGTCATCACCGTCATCGTCGCCATCATCATACACGATAACTGGGAATAGACATGATTACCGTGTGGGATGCTCAAGTCCGTCTCCTAACTAGCTAAGCCCTCTGTCAGCGCCTTGGTTAGATTAAGTTATCTGTGTCATATAATTGTGCGCACTTTTCATTTCGTTAATTTATACGAACGCCCATGGGGTCTGTCTACACGCACGATACTGTCCACACGTTTTTCCTCTGTCGCCTTTTCGCCGAAAAGATTCGGTAATTTGTATCATGTAACCTCAGCAATGTCTCAAGTCCAGATGCTCACCGAAAAAATATTCACAAGCTTGACTTGCAACGAGTAGAGATGACGAAGAATTGTCCGATTCGTGATCTTCGAATGAGATACTTCATTATACAATATATATGTATATATATATATATTATATACATCTCTAATTGTGAACTGACGAAGGATTAAGTTAATGCAGTTACGGCTAAGGATTCGCGAACGATACCAAATCTCTGTCGTTTGATGGCTGGTCGATTTTTCATTGTACATGTACGCAGTTCTTATATCCGCAGATCTGCGCCTTTCACATCCTCTGTTTCCCAACGAGAAGAGGTTCGTTGCTTATGTAGGTGCTTAGGGTTTTCAATATTCGCTGGCCTTGAGCTCCTCAATCTATCCTTATCGTGCCTTAATTACAAGATATTGTCTTTCAGGTTGTTTACCAGTAAACTTGCGGGTATTCACACGCTTGTACATCGTCATGCTACCGCATATTTGATCCTAGAATTTGATAAGACATGTGCACTCACTTATCCACGTTTCCACGTTTGCAAGAAGGAAAAAATATACGCGTAAAAACCGTCCTGCGAAGCCTTTGCGGGTTCTCGATTCAATGAGATGTGCCTTGAGGACTTTTAATCCCCGTCGGCAAGACTGATGTGTGCTATATTTGGTATATTATAAAAATCTCAGTTTATCGCGCAATGCTGAATAAATCAGTGATACGAATGAATATGAAATTAAGGTTCAAGCTATCTTAAACCCACTCTAGTTCATTGACCACTGGTGATTTATGACAGTTATAGAGAATTGAAGAAAGACGTTATATTTCTGAATCGATAACTAGGCTTCATTTCAATTCAGCACTCCAGTTCAACTGGAGAATTGGGAAAACTTCCATAGCCTGTCAATTAATGGAAAAGATGTTGCAAATTTGGTTAGAAATGACTATGAATTTTTTTTTTTTATATCTCAAAATATGATGTTTCCCAAATGACAATACCAGTTGAAAAATATCTCCAAGTTTCCGCGCAGATAACTGCTGCCACAATATTTATCAGTGGCTTATAAAACAGTAAACAAGCTTCGTTGTAACTTCTTACGCAGTGGACATGATATGTATGCGTTTACGATTTACTTTAAAATATCGGCAGTGGCGAAAAGCCATTTGGCATTAATCGGATTGAATGAACCGAATAAAACTTGTCGCAATCAAAAACTTATCTCAAACTGTTTACGGTTGATTAACGGTCAAAGATCACCTGCTTTCAAACACGGATTTCCGTTACAAGATACGTGCACAATTACTTTTTTTGTTGATGAAAATTTACAGATGCAGTCAAAATAGGAAACGGTGCGTCATTGTTTTCCTTTCATTGTCATACACGACGTTATCTTTACCGTGCGCAAATTCTTCGTATCGACAGATGCCTACACGTGGTTAGTGTAACTAGCTCCGTTTGCCCAGATCGCTTATCTCTAAACTCTATACTCCTGACTCTAAATCTAAACTGGCGTAAGTCACGTCAAATTATCCGTAACTTCTTGCTTCCATTCCGCAAACCAAAGGCTAGACGATAATGGCTCATCAAATCGCTCCTAAAATTGCACCTTCAATTTGCACCATTCAACGCGCGTCTTCGCGAATGCTCTTCGAATCACGACACCTTCTTTTGATCCAGGCTTCGTGTCTAAGTTGCGGTAGGTTGCACGCGGGCAAAAATAAGAACCAAAACAAGGTAAATGACGATAAGAATTGTATCGATCTTCAATTTAAAATACAGTATCACGCACTTATCGAGCTCAACGAGACTTGTGCCACAATCGATGTTCTAGCTGCACGTAGTACGTGCAGGCAGTGTATTGAACTTGGATGATACGACAAATATTTTCGTTCAAATCGTAGCGCGTAACTTCTTTCGCCAAGAGATTTGTACCCACAAAATCAACAGTCAAGATTTTCTGTACATCTGTGTACAACACATCGATAGAATATTATAAAAATTGAAATTGAAACCAGTTGTTCTCACACGATCCGCGTACAGCTAAGTCATTCGCAACGAATCTCTTTCTCGTTTCCTCTTTTTCTTTTACTCACGTATATCGTATCGTAGACGTAGTCGTAGAAGCTGATCGGCGTCTTCAGTTTGACCTCAACGGTTTTGAGCTGACCATCGGTGGTCGGTTCGAGGGTCTTGCCGAGTGCATAGGCGTAGAATGGCCGCTGGTACGTTTCGTGAGCCGAAAGAGGTTCGAGCCATGCCACGAGGGCCAAGAGGACGGATGTCCACGCACAGCCAGTCACCATTCTCCTGGAGCGTCTTGGCACAACTGTGTATTACAAACGGGCGTCGTACTCCAACTGAAGCCGACTATATGAACGACTTGTTCCGCGCCTTTAACAACTTCTCGCTGCTCCTCTCCTAATCAACTCTACTACTTTACACGGAGTCACCGCACCGCGGAGAGATTACGCACATCGTACGTCTTCCGCCCACTTCTCATTTCTACACAAACTTTATTCTTTCATTGCCTGAGTCTGGTATTTTTATGCACTTATTCCGTTTCTCGCCAGATCGATTAACAGCAATAATGACTTATGGGAATCGAGTAAAAGGTGTGGCTAGGTGGCTGTTGAAACAGGTTTCACAATGTATTTGACGATTTTATGATTTTCAAAAACTTTGGATACTTTTGAATTCATTTTCACGGCAAAATTCGTAGCTTACAATTAATTTCAATTGAAAATCCGTCAAATTTTGCATTCACTAAGTGGTTCCTTGTCATTAAAAATATCGTGATGCATATCGAATGTGAGTCGCGCGATAAAATCCTTCTCGATTCTCTGTACACACAGAAACTAAAAATATTGCAAATTCAAGCTATCCAATTAATCTGTTTTTACTATATCACAAATTTTTCACCTCTTCAAGCAGATGTACAGCAGATATTGTAGGTCACGCAAGTTTTTTAAATTCATTGCAGGGATTTTCAGGCGTTTTTCAGCAGGCCTACGACCGGAGATTTGTGAGTGGCCCGCTATCAGGCGCTCAGTTTAAAATAAGTAAAGATAAAAAAAAAATTCATATTAAATTCGAAACCCAGGAGCTTCGTTAAGTTTTTCACCCTAATAAAGAACGCCCATCCTTTCAAGTGTCTGGATGACGCAGATTTTAGTAAAGCAGATTCCGGAAATACAATAAAAAACAGCATTACGAAATCGTCTAGAACGATTAGTGTTGTGTACAAATTGACGAGGGTTGAAAACGAATGGAGGTGGGTTTATATTGGATATAATATTGAGTTACCGCGTCCTAGATTTGGAACAACAATTACTCACCTACTACGTTGCTTACGGGTAATATTATCTTGCATGGTGACCATTCGTGCTAATACATCGAGCTTGAATGTTAACTTAAATCAGCGCAGACGCAATACCGCATTTACGTAACCTGCGGAATGACGAATAAAACAATGGAACAAATCGCGTTTCTCAGTTCCACGTAATGCATACGTTGTAAATCGATCTTTATTACAAGAAATTACATATCTAGTTTGTACATATAAAATATAAATATAATACAAGTATTATAATACATGAGATATATAAGTGGGATGTAGAAGAATAGGATAGACGGATTTTTTCGACATTATACATATACAATGTACATGTACTATGAATATACGATAAATGAGTGAATACATATTTTTCTGTCGCTCATATGTATCTATATAAATATATGTATATACATATTTATACATATATTTATATAGATGTAACGCGCGAGAAATAAGAGAAAATATCTCGCAACGCGTCATATCATTGTTCTCATTATTAATGTAATTATTATTATAATTATTATTTATTATTATTATAATTACTATTATTGTTATATTTGTATATTGCCTGTGTATAAAATAAAAATGTAAAAAAAGGACTAGAAATAAATCTGTTGCACCCGCGGGAATCACATTATAATATGCGCGTTGAAAACATTTTAATTACACCTTTACATAATTAGCACTGCGATAACGAATTCGGTATCGACGCCAATAACATATATTATTATTATTATTATTATTATTATTATTATTATTATTGTTAGTATTATTATCATTATTATTATTATTAAAATTATCAGGCGGCGTATAATTATGCCTAAAATCACCCATTTATATGTTGGAAAGAAAAAACGGAAATTATAAAAATTAACGGGAGGAAATATAAGTGTGAAATTGAAATAAGTTCTTGATCCATATTGATAGAAAAATTTAATATTCACTAAAATAAAAAAGGAGGAAAGTTAATTTGCCGGCCTTCCATTTCACAAAGGAATTAATACTATAATTGCCAATCCGCGCAACGTGACATTTGTGTGGATAATCAATATTGTGCAAAAATATAACTTTCACGCCATATTCGACTTGGATACAACGACAGAAAGGAAGAAAAAGAAAAATTGACAAACAGAATTGAGCATACGTGCAGTAGGGATGAAGTTGGGATTTTGTACGTATATAAACGACTTTACCAACAATGCATGTTTAAATAAAGATTGGAACTTAGTCATTTTTTCCTCTTTTCTTTTACGTCATTTCAATATAACGATGATTTCTCATAATGATAACATACCTACGCGGGATTATGAATCAGTAAATTATTCTGAAATCAAAAATTTCATGCAGTTCAGCAGAAGTTTACGAAAATGCTCGAGATGTTTCGTTACGATTCGATTTATATTTCTGCTCATTTATTTTTTTTTTCAATTGATCCTAAGATTCTTTTCCGTTTTGTCCTCTTATTTCCTTTTTCTCACTGCAAGTACGAGTTCCTGCGTCTTTTCTCTGTTCGCATCGTATTAATATTGTAATACATATATACATATAACTATATGCGGTCATGAACGAATATGCCCGAGTCATATGAATTCTACAAGTGCGGTAACTGCGGTAGTAACAATTAAAGCTACGATAATATTGAATTAACGTGCGTGCATGTGTATCATTGCCATTACCATTATTTTTATTATTACAACTATTATTATTGACGACATTTAAAAAAATGCTTTCCTTTCTTTATTCGCCATTATATTTATTAAATCGTATAACATTTCTTTTGGCAGTATTATTTAATCATGTTTCTGACTTTTCGTAATATATGATCGAAATCGTTTTAACATCAGTTTTATTTATTGTTTATTCCATTTGCAGTCTACGTTAATTACGTGTTTCCGGCATTCTATCGAACCTGCGTACCGAGCATCGTCATTATCATTCCAACGACTGGCCGGCTATGACTTCAGTAATTGAATACCCGCACAGCACGTATAAAATCGCATGTATGCAAATTGCCTGATTTTAATATTACATAACTATTACACTACTCGCACACGCGTCGCTCGCCTCGTCGAAAAATTCTAAATCTAGCACGCACTAAGTTTCAACTCCGAAGAGAATATTGTTTTCAGCTTAAGTTCGATTCGAGAATTATGTAACCTAAATTACATCGCCTGAGGTTATAATTTTCGAAATATCTCTTTTCATGAAAAATATTTAACATAAAAAACTACGAATGAAGAAATTGATTCAAAAGAAAAAACGAGAAAACAATTTGGTATATTTTGTAGGCCGGTTCAACTTTTTCCTTAATATCAATTTATAATATAATTCACGATTTTTTATTCTTTTCCATTTTTCGCTTCGTAATTATGCCGATGCTCGGATGTATAGATATTTTTTCGTATCTTTACGGTGTGAATTTATGCATTTCGTATGTTAGTCTTCGGATTATGTTTTGTCATTTGAAAAAAATTGCCACACCGTTTGCGCCGATTCACAATTCGGTTGGATCTACGCTTTGTATATTATGTATTGTATAATAGTAGCATATTTTCATACAAAATAACTGTATTTCTATTTTTTTTTTTCTTAATGTAATTTTTAGTTTTCGGTAATCTGTTTTTTTTTTTATATACTGTGTAAGTACCTAAGTTACAGTCAGAAAGTAATAATACGTAACGACCATTTGGTTAAGATTCAAAACTCATTCATAAACCCTATAAATATTCTTGCCCGCAGAGGCTGCCGCATATTTGCAGTCTTCAAAATCGGAATAAGTTGCATCATATCCTTCTCCTTATTCATTATTTGACCGTATTTTTACTTTTTCTTTTTCAATTTCTCTATACGTACCACCTCGCATCAGTCAAATATTTAACAATAATATTTACAATCACGTTACATCGTAATAATATATATATATATATATAACAATAATTCTAACCATTTTCTTTCGTCTACTTCTCCATTTTTCTTTGTTAAATAATTAGGTGTAAGTACTATTTATATATATAATATATTTATACGTTTTTTTTTTTTTTTGTTGCATGTACATAAATTATGGAGAGAAGAATAACTTTTCGTGAAAGGATATCGACGGTTTTATGATTTACCACAATGATAATAAATCGATTGTGTTTCTCTTCTTCTTTCACTATGCGTTGCAAATTCGATGCTTTCTTGATTCGCATTTCAATTATAATCGTTACTGATTCACATTCAATATACGTATATAACTCGAGGACGAAGTATTTCTCTGACATTCCAATATTTCTAGGCGTGTCGATCAGTGCAGGTCAGCAAACGGTCTTTAGCGTCGAGACCAATCTCTGTTAAGTAATTTTTATACCCGGCGGTGGTTCGATCCCTCGACGACGCTCCATCGGACGAGAGTCGAAACATGTAACCAGAAGTACGTGGCTCTTGCAGGCCTGAACCCTCTTCTGCAATATGAACGTTTCCGCTTCAAGGGCCTCCAGGAACGAAGGGTCCTGCCAGTCCATGCTGTCTTCCACGTGGACTGCATCGTTCCCATAGAAAGTCGCGAAGAAGAAATTCATAAGTTTGAATTTGTGTTACACCGAACGCAGAGAAAAAAAGAATTGAGAAATAGCAATCAGCTGAACCAATCAGTATTGCCCGAAACTGTACTCAGCTTAGCTGGATGAACTCAAAACTAGTCGATCACTGAATCTCAGAATAACTACTGGACTACTTGGAGAATTGATTTTTGCTTATCGTTGTACATAATCGGTTTACCGGACTTGAAACTTCGACGGAATTAAGTATAGTTCTGAACAGACGACATACGATGAAGCTAGGAAGTAGTAAATTTTTTCTAACACGTTCCTAAACACTAAAATACGGTCAATCGACTATTTTCTGGAATTATGCATGTGCACGAAACTCGAATAAGTTTCCAAACGATAGTAGTTTTGTACTTTTTTTTTTTTTTTGAGGGGGCGAGAGACTCACGTTCGAAGCTCCATCGGTCAGAGGGTATCATGAGTCGTTTTTTCGCCTCCCTAAGTTCTTGCCTAAGAAGGCGCTGGTGCAGCCGCAGGTTGTGTATCCTGGACAACGTGCCACGCGGCTCCGAGCGAACTCGAGCGCGCCGTTCCAGGAGGGCCACGTCCTCGACGGAGTAGGCGAGTATCTCCTCTTGGAGGGCCGGCACCGGGTCGACCGGCACCCGCCGATGCCGCGGCTCCGCGGACTCGTCCACCAGCCGTCCCACCGCTGAAACACCCGCACAACGTCGAAGTTAGAACGCCCAGTGCACCACCTGAGGAGAATCACGCAACAGGGGGACCATTTTAGCCGTTGACGAGTTTTCGTTATTTTTTTGTGTGTGTGTTTCATTTTCCTCTCACCGTATCAGAGATTAGTTACCGTACAGTACAGCCTCACAAGAAAACAAAAAAAAAAAAAAAAAAAAAAAACTCTCAACTTGGATGTAAATTCGTACCACCAACTTACACAGATAATGCTAAATTCCCATAAGAAAAAAATTGAGAGTACGAATTTACACCCAAGTTGAGAATTTTGTGCGATCGATTGATTCATTAAAGACTTCGATTGACTATATTTCCAATTGATCGACCAACTGGTTAATCGATATGATTATTACATTAATCGGATAACTTGATCGATCGAAAAGGTCGGTAGATAAGAAATATCGGTTATTCGATTAGGTAATCACACAGCTTTATTTAATACAGAATATAGCGAGGGCAGAAAGAATAGCGGTCCACATGAAATACATTTGTGATTGTTTCGATGTGTTGGCGTTTGCTATTGAGGTGTGTGTGATTTTCATTTAATTTAATTATTTTTTTTTTATGAGAGGTTCGCAGTATTTTACAGCCCAGTCGTAAACGAATATAAGGATAATTTTCTACTCTGATGGAAGAGAATAGCTGGGAAAAAGATAAGGACGGATACATTTGGTATAGGTCGATATATTACGCAGAATTTAGTTTTAAGGATCTCATGCGAGGCTCAAGTCTTACGGGAGATTTTTTCCCGAAGCGGGCTTATTACATTGGTTTTCTTATTTTTACGTAGGCCGCTTGCAAAGTCTGCACAATCAAAAGGTATCAGCAGGTTTGAGAAGTCAATTTTCATGTAATACAACCGCATGCCACGTAATCAAAGCTCAAGGGTATTTCTATTCCTGGATGAGTCCTAATCTTTATAAAAAGTACATCGTGTATAACGGAAGTACTTTTGACGACGATGAAAAACAGTCTAACCTGAAAGCCAGGGAACCATAAATGGACTTCAATGTGAGAAATAATCGAGGCAAGTAAAAGCGATGCTGAGCGAGTCGAGGGAAAGGAGTCCTTGATTAATGAGACGAGACGATATTGAAAAGTGCAACGAGAGGCAATGAAAAATTAATTTTGCCGAAAAGTGGGATGAAAGTTAACGACTGACGAGCTTCGAAAAAGTTATATACCAAGCTTCGAACGGAAGTATTTTTAAACTTATACATACGAGAGGATCGATATCATCAACGATGCATTCGGTGTCGTTAATTGTGACTTGAATTTCTCGCCGATTTGGTATTTTCACAGACGGTGCATGGTTATATTTAAAATGTCAAATTGTATCCGGATATTAGCACGAACCTTGGTGTTCCTGAAGCGCGCTCGTTTGTCGCGAAGAGTCACTCGCTATGCTGCTGGTCTCGCTGTCTCTGACGATGCTGTCGTAACCCGAGCTTTCTGCTCTGTGTCTCGACAGGGTTGCTGGGGATAATTTTGCCGCACGTGGTGTCGAATCCGCGCCCGAATCGTACCCTTCCTTATTCAGGACGAGCGACGAACCAAGACTAAGTATCTTCCGCTGGGTTCTTCCTGGAGATGGGATCGATGATGGCGGAATCGAAAGCTGCAGCGGAACGGAAGCTGAAATGAAAACGAGACATTGGAAATTTGTTCACTTTGCTCGTGTTTCCATGTGTCATCAAACTGGAACCAGTGCAACGAATATTGAACATAGGTTTTGGATTAACGTGAAAATTTGTACATGACATAGTCTCGAGGTTGGCCATATTAGATTGACCATCTTGAATCTTGGACATTTTTAGAACCGAACTCTGACCTGAGGTTCCGTTCTCCTCTTCAATATCCGATTTTCCTGTAACCGTCCTTTCGTCCCTTTCGGCGGTGGTGAAGAGTTTTTTGGCCTCGACGTATTCCTCTTCAGGATCAGACCCCGAGGCGCCATTGCCTGGTATCCTTTCAACTTCTTCCTTGAGGTTCGGGTTCGAGGCGCCGTCCGGATGCCTCAAGCTGGATATGCTGCAGTCTCCGAGTTTCCCGCAGTACCTCCTGGGGGAGGCGAGGTGGGCGACGCTGCCTGGATACCAGTAAGAAGCTGTTGCCGGACGGGACATGCTCTGTCGGCAGTTGTCGCATATTTTTTCCTGCTCCGTTTTTCCTGGTATGTAAGCCGGCTCGCTGTAAATACTTCCATGGTTGCTCGCGGTGTCGTTGAAAAGGACGTCTGACAGCGACAATGATTGGCAACGGGACGGCGGTCGAAGGACCGTGGCGGCTGCAATATGTCCTGTGTTAGCGCAACAACTTCGTTGTACAAAATAAAAACCTTTACAACGGCTTAAAATCAAACTCTATAAGCTAACTCCAAACTAAGTCTATGATAACCACTTTTGATTTAACTGGCGGCTGTAACTTTCCACTGGACAAAATGAGACTTACCGTCAAGTCTGCGTCTAGGCAAACTTTATCGGTATATACTTTTAGAATGAACCGATTTAGCCATTCGTGTTAATAAATGAAGGGAGAAAGTCAAGACATGCAGAATGACGATGATAATTTCAATTTCTTCGTCTTCGTACACTTGAGAATAATAATATACGAGAACGTAAAAAGTCACGACAAGCTTTTCGTTGGGATAAGATGGAAGAGAATCGGCGATCAACCGCATTAATTGAGTCCGATAACAAGGTTGCAAGCTCTTAATAAGGGGGATAAAAAAGTTAATCGAACCGAAAGTAACGACGGAAGAACGAGACTTACATGGTGTGTCACGAATGCTCATCGAAGAGGAGTTCTCCCTCTGATAAGTCAAGGAATTGGAAACGTTCGCGAGGGCGAGTTTGCTCTGATAGAGTTCGTGGAGTCGGGCCAATTGATCGAACTTGTGCCTCGTCTCCTGCTCCAGGAAGTCCTCGTGGTCGAAGTACGGTCGAGGCAGCATCCCCATTCCGGCTGACGGCGGATACTGGGGGCGGTAACGGTCCGTGTCCGACATCACTGACATCGAGTCTGGAAACGAAATCACTAGTAAGGGTTGGTTTATTGTAGTGTCGGTGTTTATTCGTACGCGACTGTCGTTTTTCTCCAGAACAGAACGAGAAACGTTAAAGATGTATTCAGTGATTTTGAAGTTATTCAAGTGAACAGATGCTTCAACTTGTTAATATTGATGATTACTATCCAAGTTTGACATACGATAGAGACTATGCTCACCAGTGAAGGTGGAGACGACGGTGAGATTCTCCTGGCTAAGTATCCTTAAAGGATGTTCTTCCTGATCACTTTCAGGCAAGGGATTTTCACCCATGCAGAAGGCGATGTCCTCCTCGGTGACCTGAAGACAGGAGTCCTGCATGGGAACAGGCTCGAAGTCGTCGACCTCCACGATCTCGAGTATTTCGTCCTCAGAGGAGAGCGAGTGTCGAGATGGAAGGACGACGTCCTTGTGGGAGAGGTTCAAGCTTTCCATCGACACTTCCCTGCTGACCCCGTTGCTGAGTGGTTCGATGAGCGGAAGAGGAGGAGGAACGATAATTTCCTCATCATCGTCGTCGTCGTCCTGAAGGTCGATCTTGCTCCTGTCGAGGCAGTCCTCCATGACCGGACTGGCGGTGAGATCGAGGCCAGAATCGGTGTTGGACTTGACGTTGAGCAGGTTCAACTTCGCCCCGAGCTTGTCCGTGATGTCTTCGATATCGCCCATCTTTATACTCTCGCTGTCGACTATCGACGACTTGTCGTCCTCGTCGCAGGTCTTGAAGGTGGTCATTTCTTTGAACTGCGAGGAGGCGTGACCCGCGAGCTTCGGGTCGATCCTCGGGGCGACGTGCTTCGTTCTCTGTATCTGCGAGGTCTGGTTCTCCACCCACTTTCTGATCATGCTTTTCTTGTGGCTGTCCATAAACCCGTAGCTCGCGGGATGCTGGCCATGGGGCGGTACGCCGCTCAGCTGCATGGGCCCGTCTATCCAGGTCTCCCGCTTGTGGTGGGCCTCCTTGAGCATGTGCCTGGCTTCGGCAACCTTCGACTTCGATATCCTTGGACCGTCGATCCACTGCTCGTCGGATCCGCCGCTAGGCGCTGGTACGGGGATCTTGCTGATCGGGGAGTCGGTCACCTTGCCGGTCCCCGTCTTTACGGAGGGCCTCCTGGACGGACTGGCCTTCGGAGTGACGCTGTGCGCCGGTGACGTCTGCTTGGAGGCGGTCTGGGTCAAGGCCTTGACGACCTTCGTGGTCTTGTGCGCGGGGCTTCGCTCCTCCGGTATTCGGCTGGGCCTCTCGGCCGCTGACCCCCGAAGGACCCGGCCCATCGCGCAGCGGTTGTCGCCGGAGTTGAGGCTCGGAATGTATACCGGAGGGTGTTCTCCGTCGGTCGCGTCGTCGACGCTGGGCCCGACGTAGATTACGGTGTCGGCCGAAAGGTCGCTCGAGCTGGGATCGCACTCGCTGCTCTGCCGAGCGGCCTCCTCGCCGGAACTTCCGCCGCTTCCGTTACCCTGCGTCCCGCCACCGACGAACTTTATCTTCCGTCTCCGCATCCGGTGGATCCTTGAGGCCAGCTGGACCGTGGTAAGGGTCTCGGTGTAGTGCTGAGCGTTCGGTGAGACGTGGGCTATCATCGCAGCGTGGCAGGTCAGCGAGCCCAAACACTCCTTGAGCAGTTGGGTGAGCTTGTGCTCTTTGTAGGGGAGGTGCTTCTGTCCGTTGAATATCGCCAGGAGGATGTTGCCCAGCCCGGAAAGTGGTATTCCACCGGACGATTTACCCCGGTCAGAGTTGCCGAGGTCCATCAGGTGCAGTCTGCTCCGACCACCGGCCACTGAAACCATCGAGTCGCGACTTTTATTGGCGGAACAACGAGTTCGAGGGATTCCAGATTGCGTCCAGGTCTCTATAAAATCGATTTGCGGATGCGCCAGATGCGAGCAGCGAAGGCGCAGTGGAAGAAACAGAGATAAAGCGAGGAGGAGGAAATCGAATTAAGATATGATTACACTTTTATTGGGTTCAACCGCGAGAGGAGTTACGATGATTGCAACTCGCGTTCAAGTTTGCCGGAGACGTGAGAGGAGTCTGTAACGGGCTTATTGGGTTATGGAAGTCTCCGCAAACGTGGTTCGTTCGCTTCGCAGACAAAATTACCAAGGATCTCTGTTGTCGCTGCAGGTATATATAACAACTTGCAACGGTTTATTTCCTCTAGCCGCTCAAGTTTCGCGCTGCAGTACAGGCGCACCTTGTATAACCGAATGACATCATGGCTCACCTCCGCCTTTACCAGCTACGCTGTACTGGTAGACGTGAAGAGTGTAAAGCATGTGAGCGTCTCCTTCGTCACGTTGACGTCCGGCGGCTGCAGCATCCAGGTAAAAGGCGGCCCTTTCCGCAGTCGGGGCTCTCAGCTCGCTGTGCTGCTGCAGCTGAAGGGTGCCGAAGAGTGGATCGTCCCTGAGGTAGACGGCCGGCGATTGCTCCGAATCTGAAATCCGATTGAAGGGATGAAGAACCGAGCTGAGATCGTACATCGTTACGCGTTCACCAACATTCTCGTATGGGTAAACTTTATCCTTGGGATACGACGGCGGGTGGAAAGGGCGAATAAAATGTTTTAGTGACGTTTAAATGGGGGTTATGTAAATACGGAGATAGGCGTCGGGGTCCAAGCAACAAAAGTGACGAACTTGGAGGCCTGTAGGCACGAGATCGTATAAGGCCAAACCAGCTACAACCACGCTTCTGATAATAAACATTTTAGTACAGTCATTTGGTCAGAATAGGGAGGCAGAAAGTTGCAGTGAAATGGAAGGAAGAAAGGCAGGAAGGAAGGGTCCTTATAACGTTTCACGATTACTGCCCTCCTCCAGGAACTGTTCCGCTCTTTTGCCATCTCTTACAAGTACGTTTATACGTATACACGGTGTTCGCGAAATTTCCGCGCACAAGGTCATCTACCAAGTGGTACCTAAACATGCAAGTTTCAGAAACTCCCAAATTTCATTGTTTCGAAAAAATTGTCACACTGATCAAGTCGGACGAATATATAATATACAAGGGTATAAAAATCATAGAAAAACAATATTGATCGAGTATTTTTGGTTATTTTCAACCAGCTGCTTCTTTAACACTCTGTGAATTAGGTATACTCGCCAGATCGTAATTTCTGAATCGAAGTGGATTAGGTACGAATATACTTTTACGACACTGGGTTATCTCTCGGGTGTTGTAATTGCACGCTACAACTCGCAATTGTTACAACCCCTCCAGCTGTATCGTGAGTAATAATTACTCATTGTGTATTCAGGTGCGAATTTACCTCTTGTTTTACAGTCCCGGTCATATTTCACAACGATTCTATCTGCCACCTTCGGTACTGGTCGTGAAGGAGAAGAAATAAAAAATCACCATTTCACAATATGAGTGTCTTCTCAAACTCAAAGAAAGCTGAATTGCTTGGGCGATTGATCGAAGATTAAGCAGAAAGGTGCTGTAAACTTTTTATAATCAAACAATTGAGCGGGCAGAAATATAAGAGGGGATTAATAGTCGGGACGGAAAAAGAAGCTCCTATTATCTTATTCCTCGTCCATCTAGATTCTTCTTTCGCGCGTGCAAACTACGGCAGTTAGTGGGTTGAGATTCCTGAGGGTGCAGACTGGATAGTAGGAGTTGGTCGGGAAGCGGCTGCTTCTAGAGCAATATCCATGAGAGCATAACTTGTATGGAAGATGAGATAATATTACTAGCATCTGTGCGGCGTGTTGTTTGAGACCGACGAGACGTGGACAAGGCATGTGTCTGTGTGTGTTACAAAAGAAGCAAAGACGAAGACAAGAAGAGGGGAGAATTTAGAAATAAAAGGCGAACTCTTGCGCTGTCCAAGAAAAGTCCACAACGAACGAATAATGGATGCGACGACGTCTCACATTTGACACCCACTTACAGTGTGCTGAATTTCTCAAACTGTCAGTTGCAGCACTGTTTTCACAGGATGTATCCGCGTGTAAATTCATGCATAGCGCTGAAACTGACTGAGTGATTACGCGGTTTGATCTTACGATGCACGTAATGCGGTGCCTGTAACGGACGTTACAGTGTACAATTTTTTTGCGATCAGTTTTTCTGTTTTTAGTAATTTTGCAAGCAGTTTCTACTTCTATTTCTAGGCGCAGCTCGAAAGCTCGGCACGCAGCTGCGCTTACGGCACTCCACCCAGATCTCGATCCTAGGGAGAGGAAGCACGGCTTCTTTAATTGCGAGCCAACCTAGCAGCGCCTAACCAGAGGGTCCATAAAAGCTCAAGGAAACTGTCCCAAGGAATTCACTCCGTAAGCTTTGGTCTCATTACACGTACAGTGCCTGACGCTACGGTTTGCGGAGCAGTGCAGCGGCTGGGTAAAAAATACGCGCAGGACACCTATAATTTAGAAATAAAACGTAGGTATAATATATCTGATTCCGGCCGGGAAAGTGGAGCGAATAAATAAAGGCCTCAAGTAAATGAGAACTCCGTGGTATTCGCTGTTCCTTATAGTTATTCTTATTCTTAGAGATCTTTTCCTCTCCCGGATTCCACCCTGGAAAGTCATGTACTTCCGCTCCCTGTTTTCGGCTGCTGGGCGACGCGGTTCCTGGTGATTTATAAAATGCTTTTTATGCCGCCAAGTACATACCTGGCAGTCGTCTTTTCCGAGGCAAGATATATGCATTGTTCGCATACCGCGAGGGTATCTTGCGCGTTTAAATTCATGGGGGTAATTACGAATGCTTTCGCGTGTCTGCCGTGGCAACGGGTCGAAGTATATATAGCCGGCTTGATTCTAGTAGTCCAAAGGAGCGCCTTCACCGTGTCACGGTTTGAAAAATGGCGTCCGTGTTAGTTCTGGCTTGTCAGAACTAGAAATTCGATTTTTCGTCAAAAAGTAACGATTTTATGATTCAATTACTGCAAATGGTACAATATTGTCTCGGAATTCGAAATGAATTGTTTTGAACCGTTTTTTTAGATATCTTGAGTTGAGGTTAATATTGTCAATAATTATGCACCCTGTTGATTGATGCCGGTAAAAAAAATTTTTTAAAATTGTAAATGAAGCTCGATCTACATATTTTTGAGTGAAACAAACCCTGATCGAATTCCCAAAATTCACACACTTTTTTATTAGCGCTTATATCCCCTCGAGAAGCTCGATTTCGCCGAAACGCTTCTACTCGAAACTCTGCGCGCAGGGCGAGGGCGAATGAATCAAGATGTAGGGGAAGGGACCCTCGGTTTTCGAAAACATCCTGCAACGAGTGCCCGGGAAAACTTTAAATAATTACCGCTAGGATTATCAACTTTTCAGAATGAAAGAGAGAACGAGCTCGGAGATTTGACTTAAATCCAACTTCACTATACACCCTCTCATCTCCGCTCCTTTTCACTCCTTCCTTTGCTATTTGAGGGAGAGAGAGAGAGGGAGTGATATGCCGAGGGGCGACCGGCTACGCTATACCGACTAATTATTTAATAACCTGGAAAATTAATTGCATCGCTCTTTAATTAGTCCACTACCCTTACACCATTCGCCGTCGACGGGCTTCCGTTCAGCACTTTTCAAGATGTCTTTTGCCCCGTTCCGCGTCCTCTTGTAGTCCCGTAAATTCCGAAACAGAGCCAAGATGCGGGCTTGATTCTTTTTTCGTTTAATGTTCCGGCGAATGGACGTACACTTCTGCTCACTTTCGACAACGCTGATTACACGTGTGCAATATACATAATTTACAATTAAAATGACTCGCGCCGCTGACCTCGGGGATCCAGAAATTATAGCAGACTTTCGCGGAGGACGGATTACTGACAATGACACTATCAATATCTCCTTCTTTAAACTCGAGACGTAAAAGTGCAGAACAGAAAGGGAGAAAGGGGTTCCGGATGATACCTAGAGAGCCGGAGTGCCGTATGTCTCGATTTGCCGGTTCTCGAGCGACATTTGCATGCAGATATTATGGGATCCTCTAGGCACTCCGTATGGGAAACTTCGCGAGTAGACGGCGGCATCGGGTTCCGTTAAATCGCCCATAAAAGATACTTTCCTGCCCTCAGGAAGGAGGATATAGATGTCGGTAAAAAGGAGACCGTCGTTGCTTTCGCATAGTCCTTGCAAACGCCGTAATGAACAGATTTCGGAGACGTTTCGAAGCGCCCGACGTTTTGGACTTTGAGAAAGTCGACTGTCCTGTCCTCAAAACTGCGACGCCGAATGCTCGGAGATGCTGATTATTTTTCCTACCCGTTACACACCGTGCGGCTGGCTTACAGACATTCGTAAACCCCAAAAGGGACCCGTAAGAAGCTTTGGGATGATATCATATGCGTTTTATTCCCCGCAGTTTCGTAAAATTGAATCCGTATGCGAAATGGCACTTAGTGGTCGGCGCACCGGCTGCATAGCAATATATTTTGGTCACGGTTCGGTTGGCCGGACGTCGCGTCCTCTGAAAGCATGCACACAATAACATGCATCCGAGTATGCAAATTCCTCTTCAGGAGATTTCAGCCTTCCGGACGAATCGACCGTACGCCGAGCGTCAAGTTCCACGACTGGAGGAAAACAAACTGATTTTCAACGAGTACGTACCAAAGGTTTTCTAACCAGGATTAATCGATTACACGATCGATTACACGAAGGATGCGGTGAGACAAACCATGTTCATTTTTTAATATAATAATCACGGATATCCAACAGCTCCAGTCACATCTGCAGAGTTTAGCGAGGGGTTCCTACAGCGGCAAGGAACAAGAACGAGATGATCTCTACCAAAAGTTAACTCAAACTCCTGCAGAAGATTCCGTCTCGCTATATCACGAGAAATTAACCCCAAACCCTGCCTGCCTGCCTGCCTGCCACCGAGAAACGTTTCAGAGTGTTATTGCCAAGTTTACGAGACTTGGGTGAACTAATGAAAGCCTTCTCCAACAATTATTGCAAACTGTGACAAAAGGTGGGGATAATTCGTCAGGGGTTGGAAGATGGTCGAGGGATCAACGCGGGAATAAAGGCAAAAAAATAATGAAATAAAATAAATAAAGAACGGAACAATAACGATGATGATAGTGGTAAAAGTAGAGTGTGGCGTAAGTCGGGCGGCCATCAAAGGCGATTCCTGAGGCTACCGCAAGGGTTTACTGATTGTTGAAAAGGGTCGTCTAAGAGAGTGCAAGGGAGAGTCCATGAATTGCGGGGGGAAATCTCTTAAACGAAAATCGCTTCCACCCCTTTTAACCCATTTATACGTTACGGGAAACAATAATTAATGGAAAATTACAGTCAAACTTTCTCGTCATTTGACGAAAGGGGTTCCGATTTCGCTGTCTCGGCTCGAAATAATGCGTCACGGTATAATCACTTAGATTAATTAAACCGAATTGCACGGTGCCAAGAGGGAGTAACTCTCTGCGCGATGCTCCACAATGCGCGAATCGCACGCCGAGTTCCTTGTTCGCCTTGCTTTCACCTTTCTGCAGTTTCTGCATCGGCGATGTCTTGTATTTACACGTGCCGTACGGTCTTCCTTCAACTATTTACCGCTATTAAACTGCGTTAGATAGTTTCAAGTCGGTATAAGTTTCGGTAACTTTGTTTATTGCTAAAAATTTTTTTCATCTTCTTCTTCTTCTTTTCTCTTTTCACGGCGAATTCTTATCGAGAGTTTTTAATTTTCTCCTGTTATAACTACGGTAAAACTTTAGTCTCGTGAGATAGTTATCACAAAGAATTAAGATTGAAAGAATTTTCCGTCTATTCAATAATAAGAACCACGCGTTGGTGCAACGCAAAAGTTTCAAACGAATGAGGAAGGTTCAGGCTACTTTACTTTGTGAATAAAAAGAAAAATAATGAAGAAAAGAAAGAACAAGGAGAAGAAAAAACGAAGAGAGAACATAAGAAAAAAGAAACTGTCAAGTTCTCTTATTAGAATTCAGATTGCTCATTAAAAGCACGCGAAGCTTGTATGGTTATCGGATACTTTATTACACCTAACCGATGTGTAAAAATGCAAGTATTTATCCAGCGACAAAAATTTCGTGCCAAAATGAACCGGGTACAAAAAGAGTCGATTACTCGATGATCTTTTGTTTCCACAGCGCGGATATCAGAACTCTGTAATGAAACCATAAGAGGAGGAAATTATCTAGCCTCGACTTACCATTCGCGTGTGCGGCTAGAAGATCCCTGATCTGCTGTTGTCCAGCGGTCAACTCGACGCAGCTTACTCGTACGCTAAATCTAGCCCCAGTCCTTTGACGCTGTTCGGAAATTCCCCGAAAGAGCCAAGCGATAGCGCAGGGAATGGCTCCGAGGGTGTGTCCAGCCTCCGGGGTTCCTAGCATGGTGTGAGACTTGCCTGGAAATAAGAATCAGAGGTCATTTCGAGCTTTCGCTTAGTAATAAATTGCGAGCAGAAAAAGGAGAAAATAAAAAACAAAAAAGAGGAAAATCTGGTCAAGGGTGATTCGAAGGAAATTTTAGGGATGGATAGGCCTGACAAATGATCGAAGCTTTTCAAAAGCTAAAAGGCGAACGACTCGCGTAAGCAGTCGCAGATTTATCCTCCGTGTCTAGACTCGCGGCTGATGACTGAGCTTTTCATTCCCGGTGAAAATCGGCTTCGCATTCCGAGCAAACCACCGCCGTCAACGCGCTCCAAAATCAATTGACACCCATTGGCTATTTCGGTCACTCAATATCGACTGAAACAGTGGTCGAACCACTAACGGACACGTCGCGCACCGCTAAACAGAGTCGCGTGTAACGCGCGCACCGCTGTGAACTGCGGTCGCAAACCAAACGTCATCATTGCCATTTCGAACGTCAGGTTTAATCGAAATCATCGAGTCGACGATCCGATTCGTTTGATTAATGCGATTGTCACTCTGACCCCTTCGGTCGAATCTCTTTGCGTTCGTACAGCCTGCGGTGACTGTCGCAACGAATCACTCAATGGGCGAATCAACTGTTTGGGGTAATCCTTGTAATCCTTTATTGCAATCCTGCAGCATTGACGATACAGTGAACACATCGAAGATTCTAAGTGCAGGTATCACGTATCATTCGGTAAATCCGCCCCGTCGAATCATTTGAAGGTACGAGTAATTCGTTGCAAATTTTCACACCATCTGCTGACTCGATTCAGGATCAGTCACGTCCTCGTCAAAGGAACAGGATTTCCTTAGAAAATCCTTCGGGTACCCGGTTAGGTACCTCAATTTCCATTCGTAGTCGGCAGTCAGCTTCGTTGGCAAACACGTGGCGTGGGTTGGCAGGGGGTAATTAGCAACACACTACAAAGTACAAACGCCATCATTGTCGTGTGCCCCGTTCCAACGAGCCCCCAGTTTCCCCCGACATCCCTGCAGCGCTCTACCGGGCCGAGGGCTCTGTTCTCCGCACCCAGTTGCTCCGTTCTATATTTCCTGTGTGACAAATCCCGTTGCTTTGAATGCGGGATTCGCGGCTCTGCCGGTGCCTACCCGCAAGCTTCATTTGAGACTCCATTTGACAGATTGGCGCGCTTTGATTACCTCTAATCCCTGGGTTTTTTTTTTGTTTTTTTTTTCTATCTTTCGACTACGCTACGAGCAGGGACCGGAGCAAGGACGCGGCGCGGTTTGATACTTGCGGAAGCTTGGATCAAAAGCGCGTTTTTACGTCTACGCAGGGATCGGAGTCCGGAGCTTGCTTTGATCCGGCACATTTTAACGTGTAAGAAAATTGAAGCGTCCATGGTAGCGGACGGATCGAACGTCGATTCGAATGATTCGCTGGGTGAAGCGGGATTAATTTAAGCACCTACGGGCGTGAAATGATCGCGCCTACATCCAATTATACGCGAGGAATCCATCGCCCCGTAAGACCGATCTAAGTTATTACCAAGAGTTAATATAGTCCCAAGAGTCTTGCCGGCTCCCCATTTACCTCTGCGTCATTGGTGTGCGCAAAATGTCGCCCGGGCCAGGCTTCGGCTCTTGACAGACGAGATTTCCTCGTAAATCTTCGACACGGGTTAACAGCTGATAAGTGATACTCTCAACGATGCGACCTGCGGGGACCGAACTTGGCGCAATTAGCGCGAGTTAATAAACAGCCGTTCATTAATTTATACCTAATTTACTCCTCAAATACGGGCTGCCAAGGCCATCCGACGTACAACACTGTTCCAGGGATCTGAAAGGGAAATTACACCCTGTTCCAGATTCGCACCGTACAAAGCTGGATGGATTTATGCGACACAACACAGAATCTGCGCTGCCTTTGTGAGAACATGTGATTATATTATGATTTTTTTTTCTTTGTTCTTTTATTTGCACCAACGAAACTGAAAATAATTTACAAAATATCGAAAAAACCAATTGAGCCAATAATTTTTCGAATATCAGTTGGATTTATTTTCAATTGTAGTAAAAAAGAAACTCGCGTTGAATCGAAGTTTCGTATTGAATAACGTATAAGGTAGATATAGGTAGAAGTTATATAAACCGGCCTGTGAAATTCTAATTTTCTTTTGGCGGAATTAAAACTTTATATTTATCTCACGGATGATACCAGCGTAGAATTCTACGTTTTCTAATTAAATAATAACGTAATTTACGGTATTACATTAAGACAATTAAATATCGTTTAAGATTCAGTTGCGGGCTGAGTTTTCATTATTTTCCCTCGTTGGTTATCTCTCGCTCTCTCTCTCTCTTCCTCTTTCTCTTTCTCTCTTTTCACGTCTACCGCTTTTCATCTTCGGGGCAGCAGCAGCAGCAGCAGCAGCAGCCCCCCTTTCCATTTCTCTCTCGACTCGAGCTTGATTCGTCCTTTCTTCCTTATTCTTCTTATTTTTTATGATTCTTTTTTATTTTTCATCCCCTTCCACGATACCATCTACCTACTGTTTTACGATTTTAATAACCGAAAGCTGCTTTTCTTTTCCCGCGGTAATGAAATATCTCTGCCGCAGCATCAATCGCTCCAACTCCCCTCGATCGTCTACCAGAGCTTATGTACACACACCAAAGTTATTCATCAATCAGACTGTGACTGCACATATTTAAACCAGCAACTGCAAGTCAACCTAATAACTTGCACTCACATTTATTAGAAACTTTGCGCCCCCTCACGTACACATCTTTATAGGTGGTGTACACAAAATTCACGAGAACCGATTCCGCCATCAGCAATTCGAGAATCGAGTTTCCGCCGATGTTTGATTACTTGAGTAAATATAATAACTCGTTTGACGAGGGCTGTAGAGAGAGAGCGAGAGCTTCAAAGTCACTTTCTCTGCTCGTGGAATAAACATGATTTGAAATTATTAATTTATGCTTCATGCCGAATTATCGGAGTATCGATAATTGATGACGATTAATCGGTGAGTCCCAGATAAGACACGCGTATAGATAAAGTCGAAATGACCGTTTAAAATACGTATAATATCGGTAAAATGCATTAATTACAGATAATTTACGCATTATAGTCGGTCGGTTAGACTTTATCTATACGCGTGTTCTATCTGAAATGCAAGTGCCTGGGTGACGACCCGGTTATGCCATATTCGTCTCGATCGCAAACATCCCGAGGTTTTTGCAAGGGGCGCATACATTTCTGGCAAACACGTTTCCCGTCCTGATCCTGTGTATCGACTTGATCCTGTTATCTTTGCCTTGGCAGAGACCCTGGAACAACGCGATTACCTTTGTTTTTGTACAACGGATCAGCGTGAGTGAGAAACCGGTTGTTCGTGTCAAAATTACATCTCGAGAACGCCCCGGTTGAAATTTTCCTCCACAAAATTACGCCGGAAGACTTTGAAATTCGAAAATTCGGAGAAAGATTTGTTGATTCGCTTTGAACGAATGGAATCCAACCGTGGATGGGAATTCCAATTTTGCAATAATGCGATGGAGTTTAAAAGGAAAAAGTACAACTTCGTAGAATTGCTTCTCGAATTAATTCTGCGTGGAGTGGAATTTTCACCTATACTGCGACACGAATTTGGAGATGAATGGTTACAAGCGTCAGACGAAACTGGGTCAATATCAAATAAAATAACAATCCTCCGACGGATCAGTGGTAAAATGAAAGCGGTATAATGAAAGTCCCAAACAAAGAGAATCAATCCGAAACAAAACGAAATGCGTTCGGCCCACACGTGAGGGGTGGAATTTTACAACCAGGGTTGAAACGCGTCCTGTATACACGGCGTAAACACGAAACACACACGTCCCTAATGGAATTGAACCATTCTCTCGACGTGACTGCAATTATCGTATAAGGAACAGGTTGCTCTGCAGCACGCGACGCGACAGGGAGAGCCAAGCAATGTCGTTTCTAGGGGGTGAAAACAGGCCGTTAAAATGCCGCCGTTTTCGGTGAAAATCTTCGTCGACTGCGGGACGCGTAGCTTTCGTCCCATTGCGCAGTTAGCAAAGGCATATTTCCGTATCTACAATCTGCGAAATTAACCGGATGTTTTTAGCAAGTCATGAAAGCCTCCTTTGTTCAGAAACTGTTTCTTTAACCGAATGAACTCGACGAGCAATCAAGGAAAGAATTAAACGAAATATTCCGCCCCTTGCCCTAAGGATTTTCGAAACTATTTTCCTTGTCTAGGGCTAACTTCCGAGTGAGCAGGACGAAGGACTTTTTTCATCAAGAAATAACAAGTCATGGAGGAGCGAGTAAAGGATCAAAGTTTTCTAATAAAGAGCAGGCCTGATTTGATCCGATGAAATCGGGTGAAAACGAACGAAGGGATGAAACACTCTTCGCTTCGAAGATCTCCTGCATTACATATCTCGATTTTTCCTTCCATTTCCGGCCAATTCCGGATGTCCCTAGCCGCTGCATAATTTCTCGTTGTATCGCACGCGCCGCGATGCCGGCTGATTATTGAATCGGTAAAACTGGCGGAAAAGTTCCGCGTACAACGGATGAACACCGCGATCTGCCAAAAGAAATCAAGCGTGAAGGGAGATCTACGGATCGAATTGTTACAAGGGTCTCGGAATGACGAGTGAAGCTCGATTTGCGGCGCTCTGACATCCGGCTTAGTTTACGAAACGGGTGAAAATCTCGGCGCGGAAAGGGGATGAACTCTTCCTCGAGGATCAACATCCGCGCCCTCACACTCTCTTTCATTTCCGCTGTATAAGGAGAACAGATACGTTCTCAACGGCGGTGGAATATCGCCGAAGCCACGCTCTGCACCCTTGGCTCAGGATTCTTACACCCTTTTTACGGCTTCCCGCTCCTCATTTTCCGCCCCCCGCCACTTTTTCCTGCTCTTCTTCTTCTCCTTCAGCCGTTGCTTTCCTTATTCGCACCGTTTCACCTCCCCTACAGCTCGCATAATCATCCATTTGCATGCAAACTCGATATCACTACTTAAAATGTAAAACAACCTAGCGATGCATTTTGCCACCGTCGTTCGCGCCATTCGGATGCGCCAACGTCTGCGCGGCGAAACTGTAATGGCGATCATCTCTTCGCAGTCAAGTATAAAAACTCTGCTACAGGCAGCTGTTCGGTTGCTAATTGGAAATAGCGATCAGAGGAGACAATCATCTGTGAGAAAACGCAGATCGATCCGTTCTCCACGGAGCTTTAGGATCTTCGAGTCGAGCTTTCGCCCCGATTTTCCCCCTTCTCCTTCCTTCGATCCCGTCTTTCTTCTCAGTGTCAGATAATGCGATCTTTCCTGCGAAAGTCGAGCAACGATGATACTCTGAAAGCATCGGTTCTATGCGGGAATGGGTTCGATGCCCTCCTAGACAAAACGCCATTGTTACCCCGCTAAGCTCGCCCAGACGCAGACGAGATAATTACATAAACGAACAACTCGGAAATTTGCTCGCGATTTTGCAGCCCACCCATCGTTATATACGTGGTTCTCTTTCGTTCTCTTTCTCACTCTTCGTCTTTGGCTCACCCACTTTCGTCTTGAGGATTCTCGGCGGTTGGATAGGCGGAGTGATTTTGTTCCTAGACTTTGTTCCGAGACCGTATCGATCCCTCAAAATAATGTTACTCACCGAGACCGGCGTGACCGAAACAGAAGAGACATCCGTCGGTACCGTTAATCACCGCATGGATCACGTCCGTCAATGCGCTTGAGCAGATTTCAGTCTGAAACAAAGAAAAGAGAAGAAGAAATGATTCAGGGATCGACGAAACCGAACAGCTAATCATTGCCGTCCGCCTGTCAAGCGGACAATTTTCATTCGTGGAAAAAGCAACGGCTAGTCATTCATTCCGGAGCTTTTTTCATCAATACGCTTAAAGCTCTGAGCCTCATATTTCGGCATACACATACTTACGAATTTCTTTGAGACGCCAGGTTGAAATTACCATATCGGAAAAAGGGATCGAACTTTTTATTTCCATTTCCTTCGGCACATTCTCTTGTTCGCCGGCGTGACCGGCAGGCAAGCTTTCATCTTCCTCTTTCCTGCGTCGCAGGCTTTGCAGAGCTTGTCTTCTCCTTACCTGGACGCGGATTGCAATCTCCTGACTCCAAAGAATCGACGGGCGCAATTTGTGCGCCATCCAGACGCAGGAAGATTGGTCGTATTATATACAGAGTGCCTCTAAGCAGCCAGTCCAAGAAAATAGGCGTAACGGATTTCGTCCAAGTTTCAAAATTTGTCGAAGAAAAATCGGGTCCCTGATAATTTGATGTGCAGCTGTGACACGCTTGGCTGACATTGAGATCGTATTATTATTCCGTCATGCAGGAGGTGTGATAATCTGCATTGAAATTCGCCGGTAATCGACTTTCCTCATTGCCAAGTCAAACTTCAGATTCTCGCTCCGACTTGTCGCGAAGGTAATCTTGGGGACTGTCATAAAGACTGTCGTAGAGAAAATGTACCTATACCTAGTCAGAGGTGGTGGGCGAGCTTGCAGTTTCAATTAAAGTCGAATCTCACCTGCAGACACCCGCGGGAACAACCGTCCGTCACAAAAGTAAGACGACACCCTGCAAGCTACCCTCGAAATGCCCACCCTTACACACCCCGTTTTGATGCACCAGCTGAAATCAAAACCCGACCCGCAAGGGCGAGGCGACATCCCAGCCTATGAATATATTAAGGATAAATAAAACGAGCTGCGAGTGTCGGGCGCGTTTATTAAACGATGTCTGTACTGCTTTCTTGAACACTTTGCACACCCGACGTCATTATTCCGAAGAGGGTGTCACCCTGTCTATCCGGTATCCATCAGCCACATCGTGAAGCAACTTGTATTATTACAGAGGCCCGCGATCTTGTTCAAGCAGGTTTTTGTTTAAGCAGAAATGGTATCAGGATATGAGAACATGGATGGAAATTTGGCGGGTGTGGATTACTGTGGATTGGGGTAAATTAATGTGCCAATTTTGCCCACCTTGGAATCAGTTGTGATATTATTTTATCCCGTTGTCACCGTTTCGATTTTGCGTGATCGAAGGTTATCGCTTCAGATGGTACGCAAAGATGTTTAATCTGAGTTTTGTCAAATAGCAATTTTTTTTTTAAATAATAAATTGTAGAGATCTAGTGTTTTCTCTGAAACTTGCTCAAAGTCCGATTTTACTCATGAATTGAATAACTGAAAAGATTGAAAGTCCTGTTGACAAATTCACACAATTTTATGAATGTGGTTAAAAACGAAGAAATTTGTTTTCTACTCTCGAAAATTTAACATGAGGCCTTAAAATTTTGAAAAAAGAGCCACGACTTCGGGGATCTGAGGTAACGATGTCTGATATTCTTCAGGGATGAAGGGGGAACGATATTATTATCAACAGTGTTTAATAACAACGGCTATGGGGCGGGAACTGCGCCGTCGAACAATGTATAAAGCAATCCAAACATATTTCGCAGGTGGAAGGGAGAGGAAAGGAAGGAAGGTGATCACGGACGTCAGCAGCCCGCCCCGTTGGTTAATGAAATACGTGACCGGAGCCTCTGTCATAATCTCAAACACTTGATTCCATGGTGTGGCAAGCCCTCGTCGGGCTCTTGGTGGATTCCGAGGGCGAGGAAACACTCGCGCTGAGCTAAAGGAGCGCCGGCGTAATGAGCCACCAGCGCTCTGCGCCCGTCGCATCCCTTAAGGACGTAGGGGTATTATTATTATAGATAAATACGGAATCTTGGACCTTGAATATCTCGAGGATGTATTAAGGACACTTGCGAACGAATCGAGACTCCCGAGATAATTGCCGCCCGAGGTTTTCGAGCGTTATAATATTTATCGCAGAAGCACTTTGAGTGTTTGCTGCGCTCGCTTTATCTCTCTTTCTCTCTTTCTGTAGCCCGAAAGCTATAAACTCGACAATTCAAATCGAAAGCTCAACATTAATTGTAGCTTTACTCGCTTCGTTAATATTGATCGTTCTTTGTTGTCAGTGAATTTTTTATTCAAGGTCAAGAGTCCTGTAAAACGGTATGTAAATTTTTATTTTATTCTTAGCAACAAACAGTTTGAGTTAGCATTGTTAATTTCATTTTCAAACCTCCAATATTGTAAACTGCAGGCTGGACGTAGCAACAGCTTTAGAATCCATTTTGAAGTATATACGGAAAGTTTTAGGATGGCTACGAATCTGGATATAAATAATCTTTGAATCAGAATCAGTGTTGTATAACAATTAAAATTCACTCAGGGCAGATCAGAAATTATTTTTGTGGATTATTTATTTTCTCCAAACAGTGAAAATTTCTCAGTAGCGATGCCAAAAATACTTTATAAATATTGTCGTTTATGACACAGCTAGCAAGTTATGTCCACTTAGTTTTTCGATAAAATTATATTTCTTCCAGAACGTAAGTAGGAAATTATATGTTGGTCATTCCACCGAGCCATGTACGCAAATCCAGCTTCCAAATCTTTGATTTTTCGTTTTTATGAGATCTTCACATTGTTTAGGAGTCAACAAAAAATTTCTTGAGTATGAAAGGCTAGGAGATTTTTTTTGGGAGGACGAGCGGAAAATCCTTAGACATGATTTTGATCGGAAATTTTCTGAATTTTCAGAGAAAGAAAATTCGATCTTCAAAAAACATGGTGGAATTGTCATTACAAGTTTTATTTTTTGTAATTCGCGCTGAAAATGAAAATAGCGAAAAAAATGATCATCATTATCGAAAAATTCAGAAAATTTCCAATCAAAATCCGTGTTTCAAATTTTTTTTGAAGGCATTTTTTGAAGCGTTTAATCAGATTCGAAAATTTCGAGGTAAAATCTGATAACTACGAAAACTCCTATTAACCGAAGTCGGAAATATTTTAAACTCGATAAATCTCTTGGTGGACACTTAAATAATGTGAAGAATTCAGAAAAACAAAAAATCAAATATTTGGAGGCCGTATTTGCGTACACAATTTGATGGAATGGCTAATGTAAAAACCTGACGACATTTGTTATGAGTTGATAACTGAAGCACCGGGCGGGCACGTATTCAAATCAGCAATTAACTGGGATTTAAAGACTACTTTGAAATCCAAGCCGCGATTGAACTGGAAAGCTTTACTTGAAGGTAAATTAAATAAGCTTGAATTAATATTCCCTTACAACATATAATTCTACCGGCAGAATTTCAATAATAAACAGAATTCTCTTCAGCGTGAAAAATTCAGCCGATGAATCGATGCGATTGGTTTTCCATATCTTGTTTCTTTTTTAATTTTGCTTCTCATCGCCAGTTCGCATCAGCAAAACGAGCATTTGGAACGCGCAACGTCCGCGGAATGAGAACAGTTCGAAAATGACTATAAGCGGGGGTCGTTCACCCGTACACCCACCTGTTATCAAGTTCCCGAATTCCGTCGCCGTAGGCTGAAGAGCCGAGCTACATGGTCGGCCGAGCGTCGTATTAAGAGATTTAGAAGAGCGTCGCGTAGGCGATTCGATTATTTCCCTCCATTAAAACCCCTGGGTGTGCAGACTTGGGGTCGCGCATCCGAATTGCCGGAGGAAAAATTCCCTTGCAATCCAGCCTCCCGCACACACATCGACTTGCACACGTGCGCGCGTACACGTCGCAGAGAAGTTTTGAAAACACGAGTTTTACATTTCCTCCTCGAAGAAGCTCCCGTTTCGCACGTCCGTTGCAGTTGGGGGTTGAATCATTCCGGCTGCAAGCTCCTGGAAGAAGGTGTCGCTGTTGCCACCCCCGCAGGACACATCGGCTCCTTGGTATTCCGAGGCTGTTGGCCGATATTGCGTTACCAGAACACGCCGCGCAACTCAATCCCAAGGCACCGCGTGTGAGTCTTAGCCATGCTTTTGTAAGTCACACCTCGGCTGGTTCGGCGCCGTTCCTTACGAACCGGCATCCATTTGGAGAAGTTGCGAGATCTGCGGGTTCCCGGAAAATCGGTAATTTGTTCGTTTTCCCGCGTACTGATTTCGCCTCGGAATAAGTTTCCGTTCATCGGAGTTCGCCATTATTCAACCGGGATAAAGCGGATGAATAAATCGATGCAGGTCGCTGGAGGAGAGCGGCAATTTGTTCATTCCTGGACACGCTTCGATTCCTCGCGTATATATCATATCGATCTGCAGCTGGGTAATTCCCATGGAAATTTGAGACTCGAGGGAGGCTGCAGTCTGGTACATTGCCGCTGTGTTGACGCTCACATCCGTAATGCTGTGGACAGATCACGATTCTCGCTCGAGGCAACCGCGAGATGATGGGTCCACCCCGAATCAGGCCTAATAATTCCCTCGAGCCTATATCCGAACATCCGTACCTACTGCACGTGCCAATAGAATTTATAACCCGGTTTCGGTTTCTCCGCACGCATTCTCAGAATTCGGGAATTCACAATGGGAACATTCTGCAAATATCTGCTCGAATGTAGCCGCTGCGTTTTTTCAACTAAGTGGTACGAGCATTGACCCTTCGTGTTTTTAAAGTTCTAAGACTAGATTTTATACGATCATTTTCGCAAGCTTAGCGGTCGTGCAAACGTGGTTCGTGTTCAAAATCGACCAGTTTTGAATTTTTGAGACAAATTTTCAGGTGGTAATCTTTGATTTACGAACATTCAAGCGTTTGTGAGTTGTTTCTTTTTAAGAATTTTCATTTTTCATCCTAATTATTTAAAATCGGGCCTCTTGATCGAATCATTAACGACTTTTTGACACACGTCATCTTGAAGATATTGAAGATATGAAATTATTCTATAAAATTAGAAATAAATGATTCTATTACGAGGATGATCTTGAATAATCGGAATGAAAATGCAATTTTTGAGAATTCCCGGAGAATTTTCAAAGAGACTACAAATTAGTTTGAAGGTGCTACTATATTTCACTGAATAAAATTGAGAACATCCAGATGTTTTTTTTTTACGAGACTTTTGAATTTGTCGCAATGTATTCCCAGCTACGCAGTGCCTTCAGATCAAAGATCCGGATTAAGGAGAAGGATCCTTCAGATCAAACGCATATTTCTCGAGCCAATCGGACAAGCCTCAATTTTGGATGACCCCACTCCCATAACACTGATAGAAAGAAAAAAAATGTCTATGTAACTTTTATGCTGAATATTTGTATAGGCTGGATATTCCTTCATTGCACCATTCTTTCTCAAGACGAAACAATAAACAACACTACTACAATACTACCAGTAAATGTTTATGATTAGGTCCGAAATGACCAATGAACAGAAATCGAGATTCAAGGTGAAATTTCGAAGACTGTGTAGTCGTGACGTAGAGCCTCGAAGAGCGGAAACAGTTGGCAAGGAACGAGGGTGAAAAGGGCACATAAAGCGGATAGAGGTGATGGAGGTGATTCACTTGGATCGCGAATCGCGTTTATATAAATCCGAGGACTACAGAAGCTGCAGCGGTTCGATTTAGGCTGAGTATCAGTCATTCCGGAATCGGTTTTGGGAATGCGTTTTTGATCCCCCTAGCTGCATCCCGCGGAAGGGGGGAGGAGGGGAACGGCGATAGGGCGACGAGGTCCCCAGACGCCAATGACGCCAATCTCCCGTGTAAATCGCGACATATTTCATGACACGTGGTTCGAATGCCTGCCGCACCCCGTATATATATATATATATATATTTAAACGCGAATCCGGAATAACCTCAATCCCCGTACTCCTGCCATGTTGGCAGCTGCAGTTAGGCGAACGAAGGATAAAAAGTTTTAAACTTTTAACTAAGGTTTAGCGAGATCACCGAGGTCTTCAAGCCTCCGCAGCTTACCGAAGATCATCAGCGCGAGTTTTGGCTAAGATCCAGGCTTCGACTATCGAAAAGAATGTCGATAAGATGAAAAAAAAAGGTAGAGAAAGAGAGAGAGAAGGCGAGAAAAAATATGAGAACAACGAGCAAAACGGAGTTCTGATTACACTCCGGATCGTAAAGATCGCAAGAACCTCGTGAAGAATTGCCGGTAGACGGAGGGGCGAAGCGCAAAACGAGTCCTCCATTTCGGCGAGGGGTTTTTGGCAGAGTCGTAAACTTTGGTCTCATCAGGCAATAAAGACTTTCAAAGTGTTCACCAAGATGTCCCTAATGATCGACAATGCGGAGAGGCATTTTCGGCAGCCGAGAAGACAGATGCTGACGACGAGCTTGCAGGACTTGTTATCACCGGTGCGTTATACCGTCTCTCGTAAGGATGTAGGTACTACGTATCCTACAGGCTACGCGAACGAGAGCAAATGAAAACCGAGCTGATGGAAGAGGAAGAATTTGACTCTTCCTAAAAGGCAGAAGGAGAGGAGGCGAAAAAGATGAAACATTGGAAACGAGACGTGGCACCTGACAAAGAACCTTTGCTGGTAGGAAATCAACTAATAAATGAAACCGTACACTGATACAATATAGGTGTACGATATTGCAAGTTCCAAACTGACAGACGAACGGACGGCCTCTCTGGGCCAAAAATATCGGGGCTAGTCGTGGCGGGCGCAGTCCGTTTCATAATGTATGAAATCGATTCGCGGTTCTATCCTTCCATCCTCCTCCCGGGTTACGGACCTTCTGTTACGGACCAGCACTCCCAGACAGATGTCTCTATTATTGAGTCGCGTCAGACTTCGCCGTTACATCGGACTATGCATTCGCATTCACCTTTGCCGGTGACCTATCAGCCTCGAATCGCGAATGTCTGTGTTACACGTCGCAAAAGGGAAAGAATCCGTTGCAATCCAGATCCGTTAGTGTCTAGGCAAGTTCATTGACCTCAGTCTGTTAATTCGTTATTTACGGTTAATGGGTATTTTGAAGGAAACTGTCGAGTATTTGTATCGGATGAGAAAATTGTTGATACCTAGAAGCCTGTGGTTTTTTAACTGGAGACCAGTTCATTACACTATGTGCAGCGAATTGGATCTTACGACCATGATTCCTGAATGCTTTCAAGCGTTTTTGCAGGATACCAGAACAGGTGATATCCTTGAACCCTGTGCAGGATTTCAGGAACATCAAGACATGCTGCTACGTTCATAACAAGACTCAAATTTCATTCTGCCATGATATGAAGCACCATTTTTGGACCATAGATATCATTTCCACAATGTATGAGGTAGAAATAATTAATGATCTGCCCATCTCGACGATTATGACTGTAACTCCGGGCTCAAGAGATATAAATGCAAATCGATTCGAAGATGATTTTACGATAAGCAGGCTCAAGTCAGCGAGAGTTCATTGGCACGGAGTAACGCACCGACGAATAGATCAGGGGATATGGCCTCTGTCACGGACCCATATGATTGGTTTAGAGATTAGCACCCTGTCGGTCCGGCACTTTGGGCTCCCTGGGTCAAGCTGGCGAACATATCTCCTGATGAACAGAGGTGCAAGTGTGTGTACGTAGGTGAGTTTGATCCGCATACATCATCCCCGCCACGCGCGAAGCCATCTCTCTCCAAACAGCTCGCATGTGCCAAATATCTGTGATGAACTTTTTCTTCTCGTTAAGTAGAAATAGTTTCACAGGTTTTCAATCAAATCGAAGGAGCAGTTATAACTTTGGACGAGTTCCGTACGCCGGGCGGAAGCGATTAGATGCGTTGATGCTGTGATTTCTGCATGTAGAAGACCGCATCAGAATCTGGTATCGGGGCTCGGTCAATACGGCCGGCAAATGAGCAAACGACCAACAGATCCAGAGGACGCATGTAGGACGTGCATGCGGAGCGAGGAGGTCTACAATGCGACTATTACCGGAGGAGTCAATAATAATCCCCTTGTCCCGGTATCTGTCCATAATGGGCGACTATACCGCGAATTACACCGAACCCGGCTCATTGTCCAGCCACAGCTCTTGGGATAGAATTGTCCCGCAGGTTCCTCGTCGCCTGAACGTCGAAGCGAGGAAACTGCCGGACCCATAATCGAGACGGACATCCGAATCGAAATTGGTTGAAAAAGAGCAAGTGTGAGCAGCATTGACAGTATCGTTTCGCAATTTAAATGACGCTCTTGACTAGAGATTATTTTCTGAAGACGATGAACGGTTCGAGCTTGATCTCGTGTACTTCGAAAAGGTAGAAAAACTTTTGAAACTATAATAGACGATGGGGCGAAATAAGGCACGATCTCGGAGTTGAAGTTTAGTTCAAAGGTGGTTTTGCGCAAATTGGAAGCACAAAGGTATGGGGTTCAAAGTGGGGAAAGTTCCAAGAGATGATCATCGCAGCAGCAGACTCTCTATCGGTTCTGCACCCTCTTTTTAATGAAGGAATTAAACCAGTCCGATATAGTTTGATCAAATATGCGGGCTCTCTGCCCTGAGCTTTCAGTCAACCTTGGGCACAGTGATTTCGCTGTTCTGGATGAGATCCTGGACTGTCCACGTCGCAGGATAAACTCCAATGTCAAGATGAAGACTGATTATGGTATACGGGTTGATAACGGTCCTCTGGTATCGGAGATAACCTTACTGTACGTTTGCGATCTATCTTCCTCAGAAGTCGCACTCTCTTTTTCTTTGTGTCTTCCTTTTCTACTCCATGGTAGGAAATTTTGAATAGAAAGGACGCGCTGCAGATATAACGAATATGCATTTGACGTGATTACGACAGACTGTTGCCACGGCTGGTCCGAACCAATCTCTTTAAAGCGAGTCGAACCAGACCGACCAGAGGCTCTCTCCATTCAAGTGCAACGGGCATTGTATTTTTCGATAACAATCGGTAGCAGACATTTGATCGAATCAATTGATTGCTTTCTATAGTTCTTCTAAACACAGAGCGACTCCGGGTATTATACCTACCCACCGCTGGTACCTACGCGTCCCTTGGGAATCGGTCGGGATCCAGCGGCGTCCCGGGTTTTACTCCCTCCTCCTACGCGCCACCCACTCGCGTTCCTCCACTAGGCTCATTTGAATCGCCCGCTCAATAATGTCCCCTAGGAGCACCGAAATCCAACGGGGGATAAAAAAAAGAAAGAAAAAAAAGTAAAGAAAGAAAATAAACCTCTCGCTGATGCTTGCATGTGGGAGCGTTCGTGTATTTTGGTACACCTACATGCACGCACGCGTATACGTACACCTGCACACCTATTTATGTGGAATTTTTTATTCCAACACTAAAATTGGATAAATTTAGTACCCTCTTTTATTCCCCTTATTCGCGAGGGGCTTCTGGGTCTTGGAAAAAATTCACGAAGTGCAATATATATTCGTGAAATTTTTTAAGAAGAGTTGAGCTATTTCGACATCTCATATTGTGAGAAAAATTCGGTAACGAATTCTGTAGACTAAAGTATCAAGTCAACGGTATTTGATATTATATTTTTTAATTGACTGCAAACAGTAGTCTATAAATATGCTTGGTATATCACACCGATCAATTTCGGTCAATAATAAAACGACCGTATTTGACTTGTGCAGATTTTGCCAAACTGTAAGTTTGAATTTCGGTGAAACACTTCTTAAGCTGGTTCCCTAGCTCATTATATTCTACTCACGATTCAACACAAATTTAAATAACGCAGAAGAGAAACTTGAAAGCATGAGCTTTTGAGTAAGTAAATATAATGTCTCGATCACAGATGAGCAGCACTTTGGCAAAAAGTTCCTATTGCTCACGGTTATTTTTCAGAAGACGTCAAGCGAGTCGGAGCAACTGTGAAAGCAGTTCCGGCACGCCCAAAAGCAAGTGAGCATAGGATGTATAACCCATAAACCGTAAGTGCATGGCGACGTTCTGGGTAAAATCATGGTAAAGAGCGGCGCTTATACTGCAATGGGGTTTCTGGCTGGCACGGTCAGGTATGGTGGGTCTACTGTACGTAACGTTGGACCGGGCTTAGAGGTTTGAGAAATTAGTTTAGTTACGCGAGAGGCAGGAACGTCTCCACGCGCCGAGGCCATGAGCATGATCAGACGTTGAATTGAATCCCCGAGTGGATCCTCATCCTCCTCCGAAACTTGGAATGCAAAGAATAACCGACTGCGCTTTGAAGCTCTCTGCGCCTTTACACTCCGCGCCACTGCCTTGGTGGTGTGAAATTTGTGTATTCCTGATTTTTCTCACCTGTGAATCTTCCTCCGTGAATATTGCGTCGAAGGCAAACATCTTCGGGGCTGCTACTGTGGGTCTTCGATCCTCGGCCGAAACCGACTGCGCTGATGCTGGGTCCACCAAAGTCACCTGCTTCTTCCTCTTGTCGGCGTTGAAGAAGCTCCCACCTTCACCCGAAGACACCCTCAGCATCACCTTCACCTGGAATCAGAAAATGCGAGTGTTTTATTAGGGTTCGTGGTCCACCAGTAATTTTAAGAAGAGTAATGAAAGCATGCGCTGAAGAGATGTGGGGATCATCATCGGACGAAGTTCGCAATTTATATAATGGAAATCGCACTTGTGGTCCTCTCATCATATTGCACGTGGCTTGTGTGTAATTGAATTCCAGAATTGTCAATCCTATAACCGTGATGAGCCCATTGTCTGCCATCCGTTCATCGATAAAAGACAAATTAATACGAGACAACAGCGGATGGCATTTTATCCACCGGCAATCGGTTTCTACACTCCGAGCGAAGGGTTGAGCCTCGGGATGTAGTGGCAATTAAAAATTGTCCTTCAGTCTCGATTCGTTTTCCGTCAAATCTCTTTATTGAAAAAAGAAAAACAACGATTGTCGGTCGAGTTCTGTTATGATGTGAACAAGGACGATACTCGGGGATTTCTAATTTCTCTAATTGTATTTCCGCTTTCGAGTCAACAGTGAAATCCCGAAACAGTAATTAGAGAAGACGATTGGATCCATTTGGAAACTAGCACGACCCAAAATACTTTGATGGAAAGCAAGCACAGATTAGTAAAACTGTTTCTCTTGACGGTTGATTGTTTTGTACTTTGATTCACCTGTCACTCGGTTTCAAACTTGAAAGAAGTGATTCCTGGTCGATTCTCAACTTGCGAACGAAGACGTCGGTTCGAAATTATTCCATCCGCACAGCGCACTGTCATGTACAGGTGGTAAATCTCTGGTCTACAGAGCCGGAGGTTTTTCTCGAGGAATTCCAACTGTCCAGGAAATTGCGTTCGTCTATCTATCCATCCATCTATATCTATCTATCTGTCTGTTCGGGACGCAGAGTCCGAATCCACTCGTCGTCACTCGTTCCACGGAAGAGTGTGTCTAGTATCAACAAGCGAAGGTACACACGTCGATTGGAAGAGCCGGAAATAAAAATCCTCGTCCTCATTTTCCTCGGAAAAGCGTCCAGCTCTCCCCTAGAGCTTGCAGCTGGGACGGCCACACGTCCTTTTCCACTCAGATTAACATCGGTCAGTCGTCGCTGCGGAGTTGATCCGCGAGATTAATTCCATCGGACGTCCAAAAGCGAGGCCTGCAGCCCAAAGTAACGCGGAAACAACGCGCTCGGAAATTTTCCTCAAATTGCTCGCTGTCCGAGGGGCAAATTAACGCGAGATTCGAGACGAAGCGCATGCAGTCTGCGACAACAGAAACTACTTGACCGAACTTTGATGGTTATAGAGGGTTTGGGGTTCGTTGCATGGCGCTGCTTTCCGACCTCCCGACGTTGAATTGTCGTTTGGATTGGCGGGGCGCTGAAGACATTCGAGAACGCTATTCAACGAGGGTTTATTACACCTGTATTAAGTCATGCCGAATATCATCAGATTCCAAGAGTTATATTGTTGAAGGAAATTTTCAACCCTGCACGTCACGTAGCTCAATAAAGTTGTAATCTTGCTCACGAACGAATTCGCTTTCGTTTTTATTGGGGCTTTTTATTATTTCTTGTGATTCGTTTTACTTCTTCAATTTTTTCTTTTTTGACCTCTTTCACTTTCTTCAACGCGATAGCTAACGTAAGGCGACGCTTGAGACGGTTACAACGCAACGTCGCGTCGCGTGTTCTCGCAGAGACAAGGAACGGCAACGATTCGAGAATAAAATATTCCGCGCCTTCTCTGGTGCTCGTCGTTTCTTTGAAATCTCTTCATACAACTCGACTTTCCTGCTGCTCCTGCTGCTGCTTTGCTGTAAGCTTTATTCGCGATAAAACGACGAGAAAGGATTTAATCGTTCCGGCAAATTCCTTACAACATATTTTATAAAGGTAGGTTATAGTATTCGCAAAATTTTCCGCGACGCGATATTATAGGTACACAATACCTTGCCGCGTTTATTGTATGCTTAGAATTTTCGCTCGCATGGTACTCTCATTTCAAAGTGTAATCCGACCACTTTGCGATCTCAAGTAGCGCCAAAGCAATTTACCTTGAAAATTCAACAAGCGCCTCAATTTCTTAAATCCCTTGTTTTTCACGCACACATTTTATCCTCGTAGATTTATGAATAAATAATTTAAAGCTCTTAGACCCAGTTTTTGAACGTTTATTCGCTATTATTTTTTACACAGTGATACAATAGTTCGATAATCAGAAAATGTTTATCTTCGAAACTACATTGCCAACTCAAAACTAAGGAATAGAACTGATCGTCATCTGCGCTACCGGCAAAAATATGTTGAATAAAAACTTTCAGCTAGAGTGAGACACATTATTCAAAACTACGCGTCGTAGATATTGACGGGAAAAAACCCTTTTACATCAACACGGTAACCGACCGTGTGTAAGGTGAATATCTATGCGTTGGCATACGTCAGTACATGCGTCAAATTTTATAAAGTCTGTAAAAATGTCAGAACCAGTAGCACGATAACGGGCCCTTAAAATTTTCCGAGACGCCAAGAAGCACCTGCACACATATCGGTAAGTCGTCGACATTTTGTACCTGCGCTACGTATCGCCGTTTCATCATCCGTCGTAAAGTGTACAGGCATACATCTTGAATATTTCCGTAGATGTATTATAAATAGAGCTAGATGCGAGTGTGCGTGTGTGTGTTTGGAGCACTCCGCGTCACGAGAAGCTTGCGCCGTTACTGGATCGTTCGATATATCGAAAAAATAGTTTCAGAAAGTACACGTATAACCTTAGTGGCTGGATATTATACCGTATCGTTTCTTTTCCTGAAAGTTATATGCGCTGCACCTTGCCGGCGGAAGTTACGATATAGCCGAGTCGATTTATTCCCGAGTCAAACACGTAACTGCGGAGGGTTTTCAATGCGCGTTTTACTTCGTTAGAAAAATTAACCCCGCAAAGTAAACCAGCCAACTCTTTTTCAAGAACTAAAACACAGAGTGGACGTAAGAAAAACGAGAAAAAGAAAATCAGACTTGTTTCTGGAAAACTTTACAACCTGCAAGCGCGACTCAATGCGGGGTGGCATTTTTTTTTACTACTCGGAATTTATCAAAGTTTGGATAATCTACGATTCAGGGTAATTACAGATAAGGTAAATAACGGGGAGAAATTAGAGCGATATCAGGAGAGAGCGGTCCTTGCCGTTTACTGTATATGAGCAAAGTTACGACCTGCAGTTTGAGCGCCCGGAGCGTTCAGTGCGATTTTGCTTGCAAAAAATTTGTTTTTCAAACGATTGCGCGAACAATAATCCTCAACTCATTCTTACGGACTTGTATCAAATATACACCTAAGCACGATTGAAGCGATGTACTCGAGTGAATTTATCACGCGATAAAACGTGTATACACATACAGCTTAAAAATAGTATTTCAGTTTTAGTAGCAATATTTGATGTAGTCGGTTTTTTTTTTTTTCTTTATTGCAATCACGTATAATTTGGAACGACAAAAAAAAACTACCGTAATTTCGTACGCGCGTGTCAAATGAAAGCTTATTTGAGACGAATACCTAATTCATTGATATCGATATAACGACATCAACATTTATGAATTTTACAAAACCTGAGTATTTACAAACTTTATTTTCATATATTAAAGAAGTTTTTTCTTTTTCTCATACAATGTCCGAATTCGTGTAGTTTTAAATCACCTCACTTGCCAAATTTTTGCACTGCTCTCCCAGAATAAAGCCGCGACTTGCGTAACCGTGAATCGAATATTGCAACGCATATTAAACACCGTTCCGGTTCGGATTCCCCCGGCAGTAAATTTCGCATCATTTTAAGATCTGGTTGGACGCGTCCATTCCGCGGGGCAAAATTTCCTCGGTTTGACTGTTGCGCCGGTTGATCGCGTTGCGGCATCAGGTAGCTGATGTACTTTCCGCCCCCGGGGCATGTTTTCATCCCCAGTGGGGAGAGACGGCGCTCTTTCTCGCTGATATCTCAACTTGTATCTAAATATTTCCCCTCCGGCATTTTAGACGTACGTAGGCTTAGCCCTCGGAATTTATGCCTATATACATAGATATTCGGGCGAGGGTTACCTGCCAGCCTTGAAGGGGGGGGTCACTGAATGAGGGGCTCGCAAAATCAGGGGTGCAGAAATATTTTCTCCGCTGCCTCAACGCCGAATCCATCTGACGCTGGAAAAGTTTTATTACATCGCTTGCACCGACGTTTCGTAACGGAGGCGGTTAAAGTGGCGGAAAATGCTCCAGCATTTGCCCCTCCCTCTTTTGTTACGTTTTTAATTTTTTTCTTTTTTTTTTCTTTTCTTTTATTTCCTTTTTTTTCTCTTTATCACGTTTTACAGAATGAATTCTCTCTTTTTTAACTATCCCTCTCTCTCTCTCTCTCTCTCTTTTTCCCGGTATGGTCTTTGCCACCAACCTTCGTGTTGTAATGCGGTTTCTCCTTTGACATCGCGTTCGCGCTGTTTTACAACCTGTGTAATAATAATCTGGTGATTCTCAACCACTCTACGATTTTGTGTATTATAGTTATTTAACCGTCGACTTCTCTGACTCACAAACTCTCAGATGTTTACAAAAACGTCGAAATTCCTGAGATACAAGAACGATCTCTTCTATTCGAAACACGTCTCGACGTAACGATGACTGACAGTTGAGCTCCTGACTTGCTTGGCGAAAAAAAAAAAAAAAAAAGAAAGTGAATGAAGGGCGCAACGCAAAAAAAACCCTCACGAACAACCACGATGGATGAAATAAATTGGTATTTCAACTTGTAACACGACGATATTTGAAAGGAAATACTTCTCGGAGGTTTTTTTTGTATTACCGCGGGGCGTTTAAGATTAAGAAAAAGTAGAAGAAAGGCTTGTTGAGAAAAATAAATTTACTTTTTTTGCACAATAAGTTTCAAAAATCTTTCCGCAGATCGCTATAATTCTTCGTTAGTACTGTTGTTATTAATCTTTACTGATATCCTTAACAAGATTGGACAATCTGTCTCAAACAGGAGCTACAAATACAAAACCAAAATTTGAAAAACTAGAAAGTAAAAATACAAGCTTTGAAAATGAAAACAAGGTAAAAGTGCAGAGTTAAAGGTCAAATAGGTAAAATAAAATAAATCTCAATCTAAATAATCTCACCTGGCCTATTGCCAAATTCGATATTGTGGATCAATATTATGTAAAAAACGACATCTCTAACGTAGAATAAACGTAGTTTTTAAATTCCCAAATAATTCTTTGTGGGCTTTCATAGTTTCGTTTTCAAGAAGCTTAGGAATATCTGAATATAAATTCTTTCGAATTGTCCGCACAATTTTTTAATACTTACTTTGCACGGCTTGTGTAAAAACGTAATATCCACAGTCAATTCATGTTATCTACAAAATGCGGAATTGACCGACTTATGTTTACTTTCTTAGGGGTTTTGAAAATTGAATATTTATAACAGACGCGTAAGCGGATACTAAAAAAGGCAAGAAGAAAAATGCATAATTTTTGAAAATTACTTTCGACACTTCTTCCTCTGTGAAAATTGACCGACACTGTATATACTTTACAGTTGGTCATTTTTCTTGCGAGAATATGCAATTCGTACACACTGTTAAAAATGATTGTCAATTTACTAATAGATTTACAAAATCAAGTTACAAATTTACGAATTCGATGCAGCGACATAAATTATAATGTATTTGTCTTAAATTCACAATGAACATTTTTCATACTACCAAAGTATATAGGAAAAACACTAAAAAGTAATTTGAAATTGCTAAATCGTGTAGTAAATTTATTGTAATTGTAAATTGAGTAAACAGTAAATGTATGGTGAATTCCCTGTTCCGTATCCGAAAAAAACTTCTAATACAGTGTTGGAAGTTTTATACAGAAATTTTTAACAGTGCATCTATGCCAAGACACCTCGGTCCTCCATCCCTCGAATAGGGTTGGAATCCCGTAGTTTTGCCGTGCGCTAAGTCACCCGCGGATTACGATTCGTAACAGAAACAGCCGACTGTCGAGTCCACCAGGAAGCTGCAAGGGTGAAGTATGAACCCCATTCGTCTGGAGGTTCGCGACCCTCAAAAGCCGGTTGGAAAAACTTGAAACACACCGGCTGATTTATACGTACAAGGGGCTGAATGCCCGCCACTTCAACTTTCGCGATTTAAAACCTGATTGATAGGATGCCGCAGCTTCGCTCTCGCACAAATGGCGGAGACTTTACCTCTCGCTTTGGTTTTATCTAGATCAAAATACCCCGAGGCATTCGTCGATACATTTTTCACTGATATTTCTCAGATAAATTCTTATCGTCGGAGTTGGGTTAGGCTTTATTAGCTCGACTGGGAAGTGCAGTACACCCACGACTTGAACACCGTTTACAAAAGTCGAATAAACATCAGGATCATCGATTTTACGCGCTTCGTCAAGCTCCGTTGTACACTGACAGCAAACTTTTGTCCCACTAAATTATAATCTCCAAGTTTTACACCGCGGCGAAAATCTCGTTAACACTTCCGAAGATCGTTAGCTCGAGAAACGAAGATCCTAACTTTCATCTCGGCAACCATAACAGGGTGGAGAGTTTAACTCGCAAACGACATCCATCTCCAGACTTCAGAATCCTTTGTTTATCGATGAAAAAACCTCAAGTGCAAGGAGTACACAACTTAAGATCTAGGGTTGAATTTCATCCAGTAATGAAAGCGCCGGTGTTTGGTCAAAATGGCGAACCAAAATTTGGATAAGTAAATTCTTTCCAAAATTTGGATCAAGTAAAAAGGGAAACAGAGACCATACGGCGGATCGAAGAACAACGTAATCTCCGTCGGTAATCGTGGTTGAAATTATTATTTTAACATGCGGGGGTTGTAGCCGCAGGATGTTGCAAGGATACACGGTTAAAAAGAAGACGTACCTATACACCCAAACAAACAAAGCGAAATTGGTTTTCAAAGGTAAACTAATTTCGGAGCACTTCTCGGGGAAAAGTCTTCTGTAATCCGTTGACCCAATTTCTTTATACAGAGGACGTCTCCTCCCCCAGTTTCGTCCTTCGATAGATTCGTCTTCGCGTTTCCCCCTTTTTCTCTCCTCTCATCTCCTCTCCTCTCCGCCCCTCTTCGCTCCTCCGTTGTGAAAGGTATAAAATAAGTTGAATCAAGCCCGTAATCCGTAGGTAATCCCGAATGCAAATGACGGCCTTTGAAGGTCCTTCCCTCCCCCTCGTAGCTACACTTTGAACAACTCGCAGCCCTCTAGCCGAGCTTCGCTCCGCCCCGCCTCGTCCTTGCGTTTACAATAATCCAGGTACCGGCGTTTACACAGCCCACGCCCATTAAGGACAGCAATCGGAGAATGAGACCTAATATCGGAGCTTGTCTTCGCGTCGTTGGCGAGATTCTGATAAAACACCTCAAGACGGCGGCGGCGGCGGCGGCGATTCAGGAATTCATAAACATAATCAAGAGGTAGGGAGGACCTCCTTATCTCTTCGCGGTCCTTCGGCTCCGCGGAAATATCCTGATATTAAATCTCCGTCGACAGCGAGAGTTAACCTCGTTTTCGCGCTTGGCGTAGCAAGGACTTCCTAATTGCAGCAGGCCTCGTTCCCTCTCTTTTCCTCTTCCTCCTCTCTCCTCGGGGTTCTCTTAACAAACAAATTGTATACACGTACCACCCGCAGCCGCAACGCACTCCTGGTTGGATATAAAACTTTCATCCTGCTCCTGAATACCTAAGAACGCCTGCGCAGAGCGATTTTCTTCTTACCCCATAGAAAAATAGTCCCACTGACAAAAAGAGGTCGCGTTTATTATAGACGAACCGATTCCAAGAAAAAAATAATATAAAAATTCTCTCACATTTATTGTTATTACAAATATTTGCCGTAAATTTGTTCGATTACAAATAAATAGAACGCTTTTCGGAAAAACGTCGAAATCACTTTTTTAAGATTTTTTTTTTTTTCTCAATAACGAACGCCTATTCAGTGCAAACGCCGAAACACGATTCTCCTTATTTCGGCCCAAGAGGACTTCAATTTTTCTTGCTCTTTTTTTTTTTTTTTTTGTACACTCAGCTACTTCACTGCACAACCAGTCCTTGTGAGTCAAATCGCTCGTTTGTCCATCGGAATACCTGCTGCTGGATATGAAATTTCAATTTCCTTCTCCTCCTCTGCGACTCGACGCACGCCTTCGTTTAGCATATTCGTGTTAGCCGGCGAAATATCGATGCTTCCGATAGAAACGGCGAAGTGAATCTCGACGCTTCCCACGGCATTTCCTTTGTCTGACCACCGCCTTTTTCTCCGCTTCTGCTTGTATGCAGAGATCATCTCTACGGCGTGAAGAATTTTCTATACCAGCATGAAAACGAGCCTGCGTCGTTACGCGATTCGCGGAGAGCGTAAAAATGTTCCTCGGGCTAATTTCTCTCCCTCTTCGCAGTCTCTCGAAACCCCGAATAAGGATCAGTTTCTCTCGCGAGAAATTCACATTCATCGACGCACTCTTTTAGCCCTCCCCCCCCAATGAAATATTCTCGCACATGTAGGTCACGGGGTCTCGAGGGAGGCAAGGTCAACTGGCACGTGGTGGAGGAATGCGATTTGATTAATTCTTATCCGGTGAGCCGGGTTCTGCCTCTTGGACAGACCCTCGGGGTTAAAGTCTTGCAGAATATAGCGGCCGCCCGAAGTCTACATATTTAACGTGACCCCGTCTGCATTATTGAACATACAAGGTGATAGCCATTTGTACTTCCCCGTCGCTAACTGCGGGTGTTAAAAATTCATGCCTCTTTTCTCCTTGTATTTTTCCAGCTCCGTATATATATATACATCTCTACTCTTTTTTCTCACGAGTCGTAAGGCGCGTGAAAAGTATTCAATCGAAAAGCTTCACGTTCACGTGGTTAGAATTCAAATTGCAGCCGGCTGTGAGGAAGATTCATTACATGGCGTCGGACGAATGTTAAGTATCTTTTTTTCTTCTTCTTCTCTCTCTCTCTCTCTCTCTCTCTCTCTCTCTCTCTCTATTTTATTTAATTTTTTTCTTTCTGCGAGCAGGAATGAAGTCAAAATTTGATGTATTTGCGTGGAGAAATTATAAGTCCAGCCTGTTGGTTGATTAAATAACGTACGCCGTGCTTGTGTAATCGTTATTAATCTAAGCGATATATTTTCTCATCGCGGAAGAAGGGTTAAACTGTTGAAACATTTTCCGGACCGGCGGGTTCCGTATAACGTATAATAATGCCCTGTACGCGTTTGTATTAAGAGTAATGACGGTGTCTTTGCCTTTCCACTGAGAGCTTCGCTTTGTCAACGACGAGTAGGTCGTCTAGGATTAGGCTCTGCTGTCGTTTTCCTCATTTCTCTCTCCAGCGCTTCGTGTTTCATGCTTTTCGCGAAACGAAGCTTTTCAGCGTCATCGCACCTACACGCGAACCGCGATCGAAGGCGTTCTACTTCGCGAATCTTAGTCTTCGACGTTATAAGCGTTTCGTTGAAGCTCCGCGTGAAATCGCACACGTGTAACATTACGCTGCAAGCTCAAATCGACGCGGCAAACTCGGAGCGCCCGCGGGCTAATGGCTTCGGAACTCGGTCTGCGGACCTGAAAAATTAAGAATTTATTCATGGGCACCGCGTCAAGCTGATAGCGAGTCGAAATCCCCCGGCACGTTTAACCTGACGATTCAATCTGAATCCGTTTTAAATTCAACACCCTTCGGCGGGCTGCAGCGACAGGATCGTTTTTCACGCAGGAGCGATTTATTTTGATCGAAGATACCCCCTCCCCTCCACCGATGTTTCCGATACTTGCATCAACTACGCGAGGTTCCACCGATCGGAGCTTTTTTTCCTTGCAACCGGTAAGCGCTTGCGGTAGACTCTGCGTAACTTCCTTTCCTCGGGGCTGATGAACCAGCGGGATCGGGGAACTATCGAGAGTTCGCTCTATTCGCGATTTTCTTAATCGAATACCGCCGCAACGCGGTCCGAATAAATATTTCAAAGTGCAGATGATGAATCATCGTCTGATCAATCGCCTTGGTTTTTACATCGTCTACTTCGCGTCACGATCGAGACCTGATTCGAGATCATAATACGGGAGGTTGACGGACGGCAGATGCCGAGAGTTGGCAGATTTCGGAGAGCAGCGTCGAAAATTCGGACCCTCTTGATTAAATCGTCCGATTTTGGGAGGGAATCCGCTAAGCTCAGCAAGCTCGAAGTCTCCCTGAGTATATATACGTATACCTGTATCCAGTATGGCGGTATCCCACATTGATATTAATGCCAAAGCTCTACCAAGGATTAATATTAATTGCTACCCATACTCTACAGTTAGAGTTCCCTTCGCTCGTCGTCTCTCATTATTTTGTATGTATTAAAAAAAAAAATTCATTGATACATTCCCTACACATAACACACGATTTTAAACTGAAATTATATCAAGGAAGGAGAACCTACGTTTTAATTTGACTAAAATGAAAAGCGAAACATGTAACGTGTAGACGTTAAATTCTTTTTTCTTTTTTCACTATCAGAGATAACATTCCAAAGTAGATTGGAAAACATTCCGTTAGCGAAAATATTTTTCAACGTAGTTCAAATATGTGAAAATACTCTATTTATCTTCAATCGCTTTGAAAAAGTTCACGCCAAAGAGCTTGCGTGGATTTGTCAACTAGTGCAAAATCAAAAATAGAAAATTGAGAAATTGAAAGTAATTTTCAACACGACAGCAGTTGGGATAATTTATGATGCGGAAAAAGTGGTAGAGAACCTGACCGAGTGAAATTGCAAAGATAATCAAAGCTCTTGAACACCCGCTTGATTAAATTTTCCGATAATTTCCGAGGGGTCGATGTATTTCCGTGGGTAAACGGATAACCAATTTTTTTTTTCTTTCTTCACCTCGTTTTTCCCCTCCCACAGGATGAACGCGTGACGCGTAAGCCCTTAATTAGCAGCGTAGGTAACAACTTGGTTAATTGGCGAGGAAAGGAAAAAACAAAAAAAAAAAAAAAAAAACGAAGCCCGCAAAACGCGCAAAGGAAAGAAGAACCCCGGTCCATAAAGCTCGCGGCATTCTCGTACCTGGAACGACTTTGCAGCTTCAGAGAAGAAGATTAGAGCTGGTATGCGCGTAATGAGGCAGCTGGGTATTCGATTTCCGTCTCTGTTTGTACTTTTTTCCACTGTTTAATCACTCGAAAGTTGTAAATCCTCCCACCAGAGTATCACCTGTTACCACTCGAGTCATTGATGCTTTCAGCAGACCCTTGCACTGTTTTTATCCTACTCGTTAAAATTTCAATCCTTTCGTTTCACGTTGCCCTCGTTTCACCAAAGGTACCAAGAAACGCAAGGCTTTATACGCGTTGAATGAATTTCACTGTACTTTTCATCGTGATAATAATAGTCGCTAAAGCTCGTTATCTTTGGTTTTTTTTTTTTTTTTGTAATCATTTCTTAGCTAATTACACTGTGTGATCTTCTTGAAACCTTACCACTTTGTATGCATCAAGGAACGGGGGAAAAAAAAACTGAATCCTCTCAAACTCAGAGTGACACAAATTAACTACTCAAAAAATGTGCAGCCTGGGAGGCTTCGAAATTAATTATACCCTGTAATGAGAAATGCATATTTATTTATGATCGATGATGTTGTGAGCGATTGACCGCCGCTCTTGTTGATGGACGAAATTTGCGAATAATTGACAAACAAGTCATTGTCAATCGAACGGAGAGCGGAGATTCGAAAATTTTCGGAATTTATGATTTGGCACGGGTTTTCCATTCCATTTTCAAAATGAATGGTCAGGCGAGAAAAAGCAGGTTTTGTTTGCAACCACGTCACGACTCGTGGCACGCACTCACGTACCCCTAAAAGTGGAGGTACAGAGACGTATAGACGGACAAACAGAGAGACGGACAAACTGACGGACGGACGAACGGGAAACGCAACCCCCGAAACCCTTTTCAAATTTTAAATTCATTTGTTTGGATTATGTAGATCGTGGCTGGTTGGGTTGTTCCCAAAAATTGATTCGATTGTTAGAACGCAAACAAAAATATGTATGTATATGTAACCCGTCTACATAATGCTTGTATAACCGTCGCCGGCATTTTAAACGGGGTTTTGTTTATTCATGACAGTGTAAACCCCGGAGCTCAATCGAGGGTCAACAACCTCACGAAAAAAATGAGAAGAGAAAAAGAAAAAAAAAAAATCAAATAATTACTTTTAGATGGAGATAAAGGAAAGCTTTACAGTTGAAACGATATGCGAATCAAGTCGATGGTTATATCGACAGAGTGAAAGCTCTTTTTCTCTTCGAGTGTCGAGTAGAAATTTTCGGGACTCAGGTTTGAGAAGAACCCGACTGAATGTTGCCGAGAGCCGTGCGAGTAAAACCGATCGATGGACGATATTCGTCTGGCGATATAACCGTGGTAAAAATTGCGATGAATTACAGAACAACGAATGCTTTTAGCTGGAGTGCAGCGGCAACTGTTTCGCGAAAAGGATTCATCTTCAGTTTGTCAGTCGGGCTTCGCGGTGTCTCTGAGATGTCGCGACGGACGTTTCAAAATTGTTAAAAAACACCAACGTGAGTGACCGGACACCGATATGGAGGAGGGTAAAAATTCCAGAGACACATGTTCGTTGGTGGTAAAATATTTTCAGGGAAAGTAATAAAAGCGGACCGTCATCCCGACTTTATACAGCCATACGTGTGCTGTGTGAGGTGTACATATACATATACGGGTATTGTGCGATGCATACTGGACGATATTTACGAGTCACAAATCTGATCGGAAGTGAGCTCTTGGTTACATATTACAGGTATATTACTCATACCAGTGTAACATATTAAACTCTTATGCGGACGGACGGCAAGATGAGCTTGCACAGTGAAGACGAAACGATTGACAATTCGAATTTAAAGCACATTTGATCGATCGATCCTCAAACTTTTATATTCGCTTTGGTATTTTGTTCCAGTCAATTTATCACTCTACACTCCGAAAGCGCTTATATTCGCGGTACGCTGCCGGGTTTCTTTGATATTACACAGCCGCACCCACAAAGTGGAACCTGCAGAGCTAACTGGTATGGCCAATTTCAGCCGCGAAGCGGCTTTCAACTTTATGGGGTTATACACTGAAAATTCAAACCATTCAACGTGAAATTGTTACGCAGAGGCTGCTTAAACGGCCTCGGTGAACAGTCGTATTCGCTTATAACCTCGTTTCGGTTCTCGATACTTGAAAGCTCGATTACTTTTCGCTGAGATCACGAGTTCGAAACTGACGCTTTGGGAGTAGAAAGCTAACTTCCAAACTCTCCGAATTCTGCAGGGATTGTCCGAAGTTCAACAACCGATCTAGAAATTTCTGAGGATTTCCGTTATACGCTATGCACAGCCCCGTGGGTGGAAAATTATCGAGCTTTTCTAGCGACTGGGATATCGTCGTGCTTTCCGGCCAACATTTTTTATTCCTCTCATTTTACCCGGAGAGCATTCTCCGTGTATTCTGACGGCGGCGGGCTGCTTTTAACTCTCCGAAGTAATCCTCGCGAAACGGTGAAGTGAAATAGACGATGACTGAGGCTGCAGTTTCGACGTCGAGTCGTCAGGCTGAATTTCCCAGGGACGCAACCACCGCCCGTTTTACTTGTTGCTCATCGCTGACGTTTCTCTGTGTACGCGATTATTTATTCGTTGGATTAGCCATTTCCACGCTACGGCACACATATGCGGCAGCTACCAGAGTCCACCGATTCCACTCCAGAGTGCATAACTGAAATATTTAAGTAAACTCCGCGCTGCATGCTGTGTCAAGTTCTTTTAGGAGTAAAAACGTCTGTCTGGCTGATATAAATTAATACGTTGTGCCGCTTTTGGACGATTATTGGAAGCTTTTGACTAAATAGATCTCGACAAGTCGAGTAGAAATAAGGTGTCAACATGATTATAGATTAGTTTTCAATTGATGTAACGGCATTGGAGCAGAATGAAGAAAAAAAAATAAAGAACTGAAAATAAATACACGAAATGAAAATCATCTTGATTTGTTGAACGTGATTTTGAAAGTTAGATTGTTTGGAATATGTGTCGATTTTACTTTACGTTACGGAAACAGCAGTTGGTATAATTTTGTCGAGGCACGAGTTTCACGGCACTGATCTATATTCACGATTCCGGTGAATCTAGTTGCTGGACAATTGCTTGTACGCGTATGAAAATTATGCGCAAAGAGAATTTTGGTATTTTGGTTGCCTCGTTCGTTCCCAAAGGTATAACAGTCCTGGTTTGAGCAGCTGAGCACGAGGAAAGTGCCGACCCTTTTCCGGGATGCCGGGAGCTTGAAGTCACCGATGAAGTCGGTTTCATACGGAGCTTGTAACGTGGTGAAATTATTCACGCGTAAACGAAATTAAAATTAGACGAACCGCTCGTATGAAATATTTAATATAAATTCATGGAGAAGCCGGAGATGAATTATTCAAGGGGTAATTTAGAAGAGAAAAGAAGGAGACCAATAGATTATTAAAATAAACAACTGAACACAAACAGGGTGAAAGGGGAAAACAAAGAACAAATCATAAGAAGGGTTTGTCATCATGCACCGATGCAGAGTCAAGGATCTTGGGATATGGCGATGAAATAGAATACAAAGAGAGAGATGAGAAATGGAATTAGCGCAAACACTAGTTTAACCAGGGCTTCATAGTCCAGTGGTTAACAAAATGTAAATGTAAATTTCGTGAATTTTTTCGTATCTCCGCATTAAAAGTGATTTGAATTAAATTTAATACCAAGGAACTTTGGGCTACATTGAGGGACTGAGAGAAATTAGCTGGAAAATAAAACTTCGAGATAATTAAAAATAGTTCAAGCAGAAGAACCTTGTGTGTATGTGCGGAGATGTGTGTACAGTAAAACGAATTTGCGTTACCGTCTATTGACGGAAAAGTGGAAAAGAAAAAAATAACCATTTTCAATTTCAATGAAAACACAGTTATATAACATTCGTACCTAAATAAAAACGTTTCCAATTAGCGTATCATATACTTCCGCTACATATTTGCCAACTTGACCCTAATTCCCGTCTTCTGAAGCACGATCTGTAAATCAAATGAAATATAATGTTATACGGTTTCGCAATTATACGCCCAACGCACTCCGTTACCACACGGCTATGTGTGCATGTGTGCGGGAGTATTGAGAACGGTTATAAAAGCATAATTGCAGTACATTTCAAGAGCAGTAAGGCGTTTGAGTTGTTCGTCGAAACACGCTAATTAACGAAAAATTTAATTGCAAACCGTTGCCTCGTATTTTATACGAATGCAAAAGAACCGGAAAAATTGATTCACGTGAATATCGTAAATCAATGATCGCTGGTCCATGAAAGTCAAGTGAAAACTTTATTCGACGAACTAACTCGTGATTGCTGTAGAGTTACGTATGCAAAGTATGTCGAGCTTAGTTGATCGCAGTGAAAATATATCCGAACATAACGGCAATTAAAATTTTCGTAAGTCTAAAAATTAATTCGTTCATCTTCCTCCACTTCCAAAGAAGGACTCTGAGGCTCAGTCCCTCCGCAAGGTAACGGTTCTAGTTGGGAAATAAAAGCTCTAACCGGAAATACCGGAGAAATTTAAAGCCGCACCACAGGGCCGCGAGCGTATATACCGGTGATAAAATGGCGGCAATGCGAGACTGTGGGTGGGAGCCTCGCTCGGCTAGATCCCTCATAAAAGCGACGGCACAGGTGGCATTCGTCGGGGGCCCCAAGCGGTGTTATTCTTTCCGTTAAACCCGGAACGCGGCTTCGACGAGCGTTGGCACCGCACGGAGTTTCGGCGTGGGCGTAACAGCTGTCGAATACCGATGCCAGGGCTTACGCCTCCGACGACCCGCCGCCGCCACCACCCCCAACACCCACGACGTTTATGAGCCGTTTCCTACCCGGGCTGGGTCAAAAAGTAGTCAAGCTGCGCGAAAATAACTCCCTAAATATTAACGCTAAATGGTCCGTGGTAGTGAGAATGAAATAAGTCGGGGGAAACAACGCACCTAGTAAAGTGCATTGACGAGATTCACCGAGGGTTCAGATTCGAATAAGACTGCGATCTAAATATCGCCTCTTCTTTCCATTCGCTCGTTCTTCTCGAGGTTCTTCCAATACTGCCGCAACTTATTTCCCGTGAAAAAAATCCAATTTTCTCGCATTATTGAGATCCGTGTACATATATTGCAACTTTAATGTGTGTGTTTGTGTTATGAAAATGCTTTATCACCCGGATTTTAACCCTCTAACCATTCGTCCTGTCATAATAAAAGCGCAACATTTTTTGCAAGATTCCTCTTGCTGATCAGCTGATCGCTCCGTTCGACGCCATTTTGCTGCTTTTTCCGCGAGAAGGTTTGTTGCGGGTTAAAGACTGAAGGGCTGCGCGGTTTGAATATCGCGAGTAAATCTGAGGACCCGACTGTGATATCAAGAGAAGTCCCCCGAGAATGAATGCATCGAATTTTTCTTCACCATGCGCCATGCTTGAGAGTCTAAAATTAAACTCCATTCGCACTGGCGTCACATGGCGCTGTGCTTATGCGCTCTCCACGCTTCGACGATGTAACGTATGTCGTATAAATCACCGAGTCTGCGCATTTGTTGGCGACAGTGCGTTTCCATGCGGAAAAGAAAATGTCGTCCTCTCGAGAGGCGTTCATTGCCTGAACAGCCCGAGCCGAACGAAGAACATAGATCAGAACCACCTTGAGGACTTGCTTTTGTGAAACAGATCTAATATACCGCTTCCGCAATTCCGGTCTCCCTTTTTTTCCTTACCGCTATCCAAATTCGGAAGGATCCCGCAGGGTTCACCTTGAGATTTGCACGGTCGACGGAGTTCAACCGCAAGTGCGGGGTGAAATATTTAGAGACCTTTCCGCAGGGGCATCAGTCGAATAAGGTGAGTGCACCCGTCGCTCGGAGGGTTGGTACAGCGGGTGACTGGTGCATTTTTCATCACTCTCGCGTCGAGTTAACGGGCATAGTTCGGTTTATTAAGTCCTGATGCGTTTCAAAATTTCGCGCTATTTTTCATCCCTCGAGAAGCCAGCCGGTCGTCGGTCTTATTACCTCCTCGAAACTGACTGCGTTATAAATGGTCCTCCGTACTTCGATGCGACGCGCGCGGGAGCCGAAAGGGTCTTTCGTCCGGAGTTTCAACCCACTTTTCAATTCTGGGCCAAGAGTCAATAAGTGTCGTGGGGGATGACTTACGGGTTTCGCATGCGTCCAACAACGGCAATCGCAGACGGCGCTCAACGGGATAAAAACTCGGGGAGCAACCACTCGTCTTGAAAATGCAGCCCAAGAATTTCCCCCCATCACGCGGCGTGAGGCGGGTGAACATTTCAAACTCATTTAGCTGCGCTGTCAGCCGTGATCTACGTTTAGATATTTTTCTCATCACCATTTAACCTGCCCGAGCGAGAGCGAGGGTGAAAAGGGACCTGCGTCAAGGTGAGGGTAGCATATTTTTCTCGAAATTTGTCGCCCCTATCGGTACTCTGGGATCTACCCTAGCCCCTCAGCCATCACTTGTCCAGGGGTCCTGCATGTTCCCGTATAACTACTTCGTTGCTCGTTGAGATCACCCCAAGATTTCAGTAAGTCTTTGGAAGAGGAATCCGAGCCGTTTCTAGCGGCTGGATTGGCGGGATGATTTTTACTGGGGAAAAATAGCAGGAGAAAGAAAGTTTGGCACTCCGACTCCTCGCGTCGACGGAAAGTGATCCACCGAATCCCCTTTGAGGACGCTGTTCGCGGGTCTGTGGCTTATGTTTCGGGCTAAATAGCGAAGCGTGTTTCGAATTGGATTCAATTACGTCACAACAAGGCGATATCCGAGCGGTGCGGATGGTTAGCAGGCGGCGAGAGACCGTCTGGTCTATTGCCAGCTGGAGTTTATCCTCCATTTGATGATGTCTCTTTGGCCCACGTGGGGAGCCTCACCGATTTACTGAGATTCTATGGATTAGACGAGCGCCCGTAAGAAGCCCGTAAATTCTCCTCTCCCAGACTAAACAAGGATGCGTACATCACCAGGCAATGAGATATTATAATTTCCTTTAATCTGAGGGTAACCGAAGCTGGTAACGACCAGAAGCTTTGGAGGTACAAAGATGCGAAGAGAATTCTGTTGCGGAACGCGATGCTTAAACCCCTAATGCACTTTCAGAGATCCGTGCGATTTTCAAAAAAGACAAACCGTCAGCGGGAACTGGAGAATCCAGAACTATGATCAAAACATTTCGGCCTAGAATCTAAAATCCAAGCTCCTCGAAGCTCGTTCTTCCGTCACGTAATGAAATTCGATGATCGCAATGTAACAGAATTCGCGAAATCCCGGTTGGCGGAAAGCGCTTCTCCTTCTCTTCTTCCGGCCACTGAGCCAACCATTTGTCAAGAGGACCGCTTTTCATTATCGGCAAATACCCGGTTTTCCATGGTACAAGGGGGCGGTTCAAGCGTTCGACCGGTCGTCTCCGCGTCTCGTTTCACGCGATACAACGCCAGGCTAAACGGGCGTTCATTGAATGGCCTCAGAGACTCGATAAACTGACTACTCGAACCCCCAGTGGCTCGTAAAGTGGCCCCTCTGCTCCAGCGCCAAGTGTTTGCCATCGGCTATACCAAAAACCGTAGTATACATGCCCTGCAGGCCCGGTCTTAGGCCCCAGCCAGTTTCCTCTCAGGCATGCAGTCAACTCACACATCCCACGTTTGCCTGAATCTTTCAATAGCGAAATTTGTCGGCGATTTTATACCCGAGGATTCCATTGAACAACAATGGAATTCGATTGTTGCGTTTGCACAAGCCGGAAAGAGTTGCAGAAGAAACAAGGCTCAACATTTCGACAACAACCTCAAAAAGGATGATCAACATTTCCGACATCGCGCGTGTTTACGGCAACCGCATTTCATGCGAAGCTTGTCGCGAAGCACAAGTCTTAGTTCAAACTCTTCTGCTTCCTCTGTTCCTTCGAGAAGCATAAAACTTCTTTTACCCTCGTTAGCTTGGCTCTCCTCGATGTCGGAAGTTGGTAGTCCTGCGATTGTTAGTGCGCACCACCCCTGCTTCACCCAAGTAGCTATCTTACGACTTACACGCTTGAAAGACTCTGCGCAGGACTGTTAAAGTAATGGAACGAGTTGAATTAGTAAGAACGAAACGGAAGCTGGGCTAGGGGGACGAGGTAAAAAGGTTTTATTGGCGGGGGGGCTACTTACTTGTGGATATCTACAACCTGGCTGCTATCCATGCGGGTGTCTGTTTCGCTAGGCCATAAACCAGAACCAGGAAACAAATCAATGTGAGTGCCTAAAGTAGCGACGAGAGCGAGGGTAGCAGTGAACTGAGAAGGGGGGGGGGGGGGGGGGGGGCGGAGTGGGCCAATCGTTTACTCGCCCTCACCGACTTCGGGAACCTCAGGGAGGAAACAGCCAGCAGCCAATATGACTCGGTGAACAGCTGGAAACTATCAATTGAGGCGGCGATAGACGTCGCTTCAAGAGTTTCGGATACACTTCAAGACATGTTGTTCAGCCTTCTTTCGGAGGGTGATGCAGAGAGTCAATATCCTTCGCGATTCGACGTCATTTCATTTCCCAAGGTTACGAACACCGCTTTCCGAAAACTGCTACCGCGCCACCAGCTTGAAGAGTTTTCAGGAAATTACTATTGGATCGTGTTGCCGCCTGTTTCAGACGCTTGACTATTGCCTTGAAGATAAGCGGGATTTTTCGTGGTGGCGCGGTGCATGAATCGGGAATGAAGTTATTTTTGTACCAGATTTTATCGTGGTGCTTGTTTCGTTTCATTCTCCTGCAGCAAAGAGTTAATTGGGTTTTAACAAACGTATCTTAGATCTAGCAGACAGTGTTGTGATATGAATTCTGATCTGCCTGATCTTTTCTAATCACATTATATCTCTTCAACAACTCTAGACACAAGTGCCTTTCAACTTTCTAAACAACCAACTCTCGATAAATTCTAGCCCTTTCTGCATCTCGGGACATCAATTTCAGTCACCTTAACGTTTCCATGTTTCAACATTCTGTGATTAAAGGCTCTTAGGTTCCGGATTTCAGTGCCTGTTTCGAGTTATCTTCACTGATTTTAATGACCACCGAATACTTTCGGCGCGGTTCAAAGGCTCGATTTAAACCATCTTTGAGAAACCAGCGTCGTAAACCAATCAGGCACGTGTAAATTAGTAATCTAAGACAGCTCAAGGTATGAATGATTTAGAGGACCGCTGCTCCACCACCCGAATAAGAGGATTTCCGTGTTCCAGCTTCGGTTATGCATATTGCAACGGCACAGCCGTCATTCACCGTCTTCCCTCTACTCTTCCATTCCTCATCTCTGCTCTCGAGACTACTCAGTCCTCTCTCTGAAATCTTGGTATGCTTTACAGCCAAAATTACGCACGCGTATTTCCGCTGCTAGGTGAAAATACCTCGAAGCTTTCCCCGTCGTCGAATTGCTCCGTTACCTTCAAGATTTCGCCTTGCTACGTAATGCGCAAAAAAATGTTTCTTATCTCCTCTCAGTAGCGCTGGATACCTCTCCAGCTCTTTTCTTCGCAGCAAAAACCTGAGCGATAGTGCTTAAGCGAACCTTTCATGGACAGAACACGTCCGCTCGCGTCCTTTCGCCCGGACGTTACAATCCATAGGGAAAATTTTATGCACTTCTTACGAGTGGGTACTGCATACCTCGATAATCCATTCACCACTTTACAGAGTTTACAGAGGAAAGAGTACAACGTACCCAAGGATCAATAATACGAGGCTCAGCTCTCGTGCGTTTGCTATAACGAACTTTTTTTGCTTTAAATAATTAAGAAAGAACTAGAGCATTTAAAATGCAAACACTGGTTGACCTCATGAATGTCAATCAACTGCCGTGACAGAATTGAATTTTAAAAGATTTCAGACTCTTTCCGTTTCTTCAGATATCTTTCCCATCAAGTATTCACGTCCAATGCTGTGCAAGTTGCGAGTTTCTTGTGAACCGAATATACGTCAGGCTTATTCGATCAGCCTGTGAAGGTTGTCAGTTTCTGTGAAATTTGTCAAGTACCTCTCACAGCTTCTTTTTTCAGTGCCTTGAGCCGTGGAGGTCCTGCACATAAACTGTACGTCCTTTCAGAGCTTCGATTTCTCTAAATTTCACTGACATCAGTAGCTTGCGGGATGTCACCAGAGACGTTCCAGGTTCTCTTAAGCCATGCGGAGTATTGAAGAATTTAGAGGGATCGAGTAACCGTGTAGAACGTTAAAAGTACAAAGGCGTGTAACTTTTATCTCCTCTCCAAAGGGAGACAAAAAAAAACACAGAAGCCTTAGCTTGAAGAGCGGTATAAAATTTGTTAAAAAACGTATACCTGCTTATAGCTGCGAGGATGTTTGCGCGTGAATAATAATTTCCACAAAAGGATACCGTATTCTTCCTGCTTGGCGGCGGAACAGCGAATGTATTCACATTTCGGTATGAATTCTTTCATCTCGCGGCATTGCAGGGAGGGTTATGTTTGAGTTAGCTAGCAATGAGGTTTCCCACCGTTCACCCTATGTCCTCTGCCCTCCACCCTCGTTTTCCCGGACTTTGGCGTTGCACTCTCCCCCTCCTCTTACTTTCCCGCGACTGAGGAGAGTCCCTACCGCCAGTTCCGGCAACACCCTAACCCGACCAAGCCTACTAGACGAAGCATTATGCAAATAGACAGATCCACCGGCAACCCGTCTTCCACTCCAGTCGCACCGCCTACCTTCTTCTGTCTCTCTATGACCAGCAACTAGCCCCGTAGCTCACCAACGTCGAGCACCCCTGACCGCGACCCTAGGTCGTTCCCTGACCGCGAAGAAAAGCCGCTCATGACGTATAACTTCCGGTTCCACCGTCACGCACCCGCCGGCAAACTCCGCGGGGTTGAGGGTTTAAAACGCTTATTTAAGCTCCGCTTCAAAGGCTGCGACGATGATCGTGTCAATTTTTTCAACTATAATTATCTGTACCGCTTGATGGATGATTATTCGGTTGTTATGTTACACTGTGTAGAAGAAAAATTTATTCTTGTATTGATACCTCTTATCACCCAGTGTTTTGCAGAACCCGCTGCATCGTTATGGACAAAAAAAAAAATAAAAAATTACCCTTCACCGCCCTTGGTTGTTCGCACATGCTTATAGTATTATTGTAGTCATACGCTGATTTGCATCTGGGCATGGATTCGGATTTACTGATTCTTAGTGGATGAGAAAAAGACTTAGAAAAATGAAAGTATTCGGAAACTGTGTGAAATATTAGTAAACCAATCCAATGATGGACGTTTGTCATTATAATTTTGGCGACAGCTGTTGGGCTACCACGTATTTGTCAGTGACTAATTGTGTTGATTTCGATTACTCCGCAAGAACATGCTTCAATATCTTAGGTCTCAAAATGACAATATGTGTATCAACTGCCTCATAGATCGATGGTCTGATTCACAATTGGTAGATGTCTATTATAAATATCATATTCATACAGCGAAGAAGATAGTCAATTAGTTAGTATTAGAGAGAAACAGATGACGTTTACAGTAACGAGACAGCCAGCTAGCATCAGCTGCGAAGTGATTGTGAATGGCATTCCATCGATTCTCCGGTGATTACGTTAGCGATCCATATGCCAATCGGGCGAACCCAGGGTAATTATAGAGGTTGAGCTACGCACTCCCTTACCGTTGCTTCCTTGTTCACTACGTCTGTCGTTCACTCGAGCGGTTCTCACCCAAGACTGCGTACGTAATATATGTGTGCCCGCAGTTTACAATCTGGTTCAAGAAGCGTTTTATTTATTCTCCACAGACCATTTCTCACGAGTCGATCACCAGCTGTCAACGTTCCTTACGTCTATTCAAACATACAGCCAGTGAAAGATTGGAACCAACCATCGATCCGGACTTGATATCAACCGTGTTAAATGCTATTCCCCGTCTTTCTCCGACTTTCCGTAAATCAGGATAGACGGAAATTAATGGTCACTCGACTTTGGGGCGGTTTCACCTGGCGTCGAATAAGGCCGCCAATCACTTCAACGCGATTACAACTTTTCAACGCGTTTATTTGCTCGTTAAACCTGTCACTAGATAAATACGGCGAGAGTAGGTATAAGGTAACTTTGGAGCTAGGTAACTATAGCTAATCATTAGCGTTATACCATTACGTTGGTACTTATACGTCGGAAAAGTAACACAAGCGTGGCAGAAGTGAATGTTTAGCCAATTTCAACGCCCCAAGTTTGGCCGACGTTGATTAACGAGAAATAATAAGTTCCATCGAAGAGGCAAAGTATCAGCACTGCTCGTAGTTTTTTGCACCCGTAGCTTCGCCTAATTACCCAGCTAGAGGATATTATACGAATATATTTGTGTATGCTGGTACATAGTTACGAAATGGAATCTGCGAGCAATCAGTGAAACCCTATCGTAGATTGCGACCAAGTTCTCCTCGATTATTCATGGTTAATTAACTATTATCGCAAACTAAACGACCCGTTGGGTGTCTGGTGTTGTGAATGTTTCACAATCCACCCCTTCGCTAGTTCGTAACAAGCAAGAAACGGACGTTGGATAACGTTCATAATCCATCGCAGCATTGCAAATCACAGTATACACTCGATTAGATCGAACTATAACGATATTCACTGAAACGTGGTCTATTTTCATTGTCATTTTTGCACCGCGACGATTATGCCGGTTTCATATTGAACGACTGGATGGGGTTTTGGGGTAGAGGACGAAATGATATCTGAGCCCAACGACGCAGTCTGGCTGGAGCTATTAAGCATTTGGGTGATAAGTTTCCCGCAAAGCTGGCGATATTTGATCCACCCCGTCTGGCGCCAATCACGCGTCGAATAGTAAACGCGGCGAGCCTGCGGCATCGAGTCGCGGTGGGGCGAAGTAAGTATTGATGTCTTATTGAAATCGCGTTGAAGACGGCTGGCACTTTGAGGGGTGCCGCCTCCCCCCCCCCCTCCCGCTCCTCCTCCAGCGTCTTCTCCATCCTCCTGCTTCGAAAGGCTGCATAAACATGAGGGTACTTTACGGTAATTATCCAATCCCCGGGGGCTCTCTTTCCAAGGAAGCTGTCTGTGCCGTGTCTTTCTTGCCCCTGGTTTCCAGTGTACGGTAACCAACTACCAACAGACTCCATTACACACTAATCCGTGCAGGACTCTCCCAAGGAGTGATATCGATTTTGTGAAAACACCTCGGGACCGAGTTAGACTCGCCTTAATGTGTTTCAACTTTTCTCTTTCGCACTTCCAGCCGGTTGCCAAGGACCTTCACACGTGTTCGAGTATCCGAGGCTTGTCGCCTTCGCCTCATCACCTTCTGTAACCATCCGGAATTTCACTTCGAATTTTTCCCTCCATATATACCAATTGAATTTGTATGCTTTATATTTGCTACTGTTTGTTCAACAGGATGCAATTCAAGCGCAGCAAATGTGCAGTCATTGGGTATAAAGTGAGACCTGATGAACTTTGACTACTGCGTATACGACGTTCATTAATAACTAGACACGTCTGTATTTGTGTTGGAATATTTGCACTCACCAGCAATGTAGTATTACAGACATTCTGATGCCACTCTGCACGTAATTGGATGGAATCGTAGTAACTACAAGGAGACAGTTGATAACGTAGATGTGGTGAAATTACTACCAGCGTACTAAGATGATTGGTGGATAACCTATACCGTGGACGGACTAGTTTCGCAGATTTCTTCCGAAGTAATAATTATTTTAATTACCGCCGGGGTACCTGTCAGCGAATAATTACACACCACGCCGTCCGGAGCACATAATATTACATTTCAGGCTGTAACTCGATACTCGGCTAATCAAATAATCTGCGAACTTCAATTACGCGATGAAATATGACAAGCCCGTTTTCTAAGTAGGACGAAAAATACCTGAGCAGTAAAAAATCTTTCACGATTCAGCGCCAATCCAAAGGTAAGCCGGGTGAACGAGGGTCCTAACAGCGACGAGTCTAGTCGGGCACGTGCATGGCCACAACAAACAGCACAGTACCCTTTTCTTCGGTCCTCACTCTGTACGCGGGGAGAAATTTCAGCCTGGATGCCGGGTTCCTTGGGGGGTGAGTGTTAATAACACGTCAGGGCACTCAGGGAGAACCTAATTACCGCGAAGTGGTTGCATCGGTTGTTACCTGTACGTCGCCTATGCAACTACCTGCGGCACTGCTTGCCCACCTGAACCTATACACCAGTTAGTTACACCAGCGAACGTATATCTTCGATGGCTTGGTTTATTCGTCTGGTTCATGATCGCGATAAGGTGGCGGTTACGACCTATGTCCGGGATTCAACTGCAACTACCTCGTCAGAATTCACTCTAGGCAGGTTCAATCTCCGCTAAAAATTACAACGCGCTTTTCACCGATTTCAACCTCCCTATGAATATTTATCAGGAAGCGGAACAGAGTGGCCAACCGTGTCAGATGTCAACGAATTTCAGAACGCACATTTTCACTTGGTCTGGGGCCTCTATTTTCATTTCCATACGAAGTTCAGGTGGAATGATTGACAGCGTTAAAAGATTTTGCGGATCAAATCACCGTTGGACTGTCATTGTGCGCATAATTTCGTTCTTGAAAAATAATACGGTAGTGCAGAGTGAAAAATAGAGCGATCGGAAAACGTCCTTGCGTCGCACAGTGCATAGAACTTGTTTTTGGCCATTCAAAATCTGTGATAGCTGATCGGTCGACTGTTGCTCATGATAACGAAATAAATTTACTTTTCGTAAGCCTGAACCTTCACTATAAAATTAGTTGTTTGTCCGGAAAATGCACTTTGCCAACAAAAAAAAACAGCACTACTTAAATCTGTGCATTCCCACATTTGTCAAAGTAGACCCACCGTTCATGGTCGTTTTAACCCACACTCGAAGTTTTCCAAGCCACAACATCGTTTTTCTCCCTGTACACCCGAGGAGGTTGCCATGCAGAGATGTAAGAACGAAACGCAGAGTGAAAGGAAGAAGAGCTTCTGGTTGCAGCAGCATCTAGTATGGTGTCTAGTACCGTGGCGTTCACGAGGAAAATAAAAATCCGTTGATGTAGTTCGGAGAGAGAAGCGACTCTGCAGAGACGATTGTCGAGCGGCGTTGCGGACTGATCGAGCTACCACCGGAATATTGGCTACACTGCTGCAGTATAGACCGTACACGCCCATCAAAACAGACGATATTTATCGGTCTGCACAACATGCCTGTCCTGCGCACCTGCCGCGCGAATCAAGTTAGTAATGCTGCCAGGAGAGTCCAGACGTGATGAATTCTGGACTCCTTTTCTTCTTCCTTTTCGCCGTTGCCGTTTACACGATGCAGGCGGTCTGAGACATCGCGGTTGTCGTCATTCAAAGTCTCCTCTCTTTTCCTTTAATCGTGGGATTTTGTTTGTCGGACAAGAGTAGACTACGCGTTACCCGCATCCTTGAGAATATTTTGATCTCGTTTGGAAACGAATATTTTCATTTCTTCGATAAAGACACCCTCTTTTTCCTCAATACTAAATCGTGACTCCGAGCTTCAGACAAGGTATACTGCAGCGATCTGGTTTGGTCAGATGCCAAAGAAAATTGCTAAAACCTTAGAAAGAATGGTGAGAATTCAATTCTCGTTTAATCGTCCTACGATATATTGGTATTGCGGTCTGACTGCATGGCTCCACGCCAAGGTCTTAACGTGCAGAATGGTTTGTCCTTTTAGGAACGAAAAAAAAGAGGCGAAAAGAAGAAGGATCATTCAAACTGTCGTGTTTTCTTGTGGCTAGACGTGATTTCTTACGGTCATAATTACCGTTGGAAGAAAAAAATCGAGAAGTTTTTTTTTAACACAAAATCTTATCAACAATAAAATGTTTGAGAAAGTAGAGGAAAGTTGATTTCAGGGCGGACTTTACGACGTGAGACCCTCTTGGTCTCTACGAATAACGGTCATTGGTTACCGCACCGAAAGATTGAAACACTCGAAAAGCTTTTAAGAACATTCTCGTGAGCTGAGACGAGGCACCAAGGTATAACAAAACGCGTGTCTCCGCTTTCGAGGGTTAAAATAATTTACGAGTTGTCGCACAAAAGTTCAAAGTTGAAGAAACGTTGAATCGTTTTTTGCTGCTTGACTCGCATCAGCAGAGCTATCCTTAAGCCGAAGGTACAATACAACATTTTCCGTGAGATATGGAAAGAGAGCTGCTGTAGAATAAATTATATTTTACGAGGGAGAGAATCTGAATTAAAAGTTTAAAATGTTATCAAGCTCCCAGTGCGTCACGGGGTTTGGACCTCTTCGAACTCAGCTTGAAACTTAGGATTAATTCCTCCATTTTATTGCGCTACGGTAAAAAATTTTATACAGCGATGTTTATCACTCGCGCCAAACATCATCGTTGTTACTAACTCGTTACCTTGCAATGGATTCAGTCTTGAAATCCGGATCGAGGGGAGATGTACCGGAGTTAGATGATCCATCAATAAGTAATGAGTAATAAGAACCCTTCATAACAGTAGATACCCCATGACAGATCACCTTGTAAAAGGTAACTGAACAGTTTCAAGATATTTACAGATTGACTGATTCGCTGCAGTGTTTCCGAACTTCGTAAAACGCACCTTTCATGAGTTGCGTTCAAATTAGTTTTATCACTCGATCATTAATTATTTTCACCGTAAGACTAACCCTCCAGAATTTTTTAAATTTCACCAAAGACTTGACAGATTCCGTCAGTTTAACGAGAGAAAATTAAAGGGCAACTGAAACAAAAACAGCACCAAGTGCAGTCGTGAGCTCTGATCTTGAACGAAGAGTAATGAATGCTGAAAGGGCGACGACATTCGACGGTCGTAATTGTGAACCGGTCACAGAAAACGTCCCATTAGTGATGTCGACGGTTGGCAGGCAGGCTGGCAGGCTGGAGGCGAGGACTGGACACACATCTAGTGTCTAGTTCTACGTAGCTCCAGGGGGCATTAGAGGTGGAAACATCGGAGTTACGTTTGCGGACGACTATCCGGAAGAGAGTGGCCCTGAGGGTTTAGCGAGGAGGATCGAAAGCGGGAGCGATCTCTGAAGCACTTTGGCCTGCACTCGAAGTTTGCGTCGTGGCCATATTTGGTTGTTGTTTTTTACCTCCACTCGACCAAATCCCGCTTATACTTTTCGCGTTTCTTCTTCGTCGATACGATATATGTTTTTCCTGAGCAGGTCGGACGGACGTGAGCAACAGCGAAACGCATCGACGTCTTTCTCCTTCGAGAGCTTGCTGTTACCAAAGTAAATATAGGTGCCACGTTCTTCTCTCACTCCGCTTGGCTACTTGTTTCCTCAGGCTTTGGCCATACGCGGCCCGTCACTCCAAGCACCTCCGGCACGTTTCGCTTTTTACAAACCACTTTATTACTCCACCAGGGGTGTTATTAAGCCATTAGGAAATTCCTCGCTGATGTTCAACTCGTTTCGTACGTCTACGTTGCGCGTGCACCTTTTCTAAGGAGGACTCGAGGTTCGTGTCGAGGACAATTTTCGGTGCTATATATCCGTTATTAGAGTAATTAGAAACCTTGGTACGTTAAATAGTCTGAATTCTCCACGTTTTTTAGACTAAAAATGAACTTATTCGACAGGATTTTCAGATTCTTTAAAGTACGTCAAGTAAACAGAAACCCAATCAAATGTGTAATGTTTGATGAATCAGGAATACCTGCGTATAAAATCTGGTGGCAAGCATTCAAAGAGTACCCAAGTCCCAGAGACTCGGCCGATTGTGCTAATTTAAAAATTGTCTCCCATTTTTAGATCTCTAATTTTTACCCGGCGAAAAAATCGTTACGAATGATAAGCGATGAGACAATTTAATGGCGGTAATAATACAGATCGATTCACTCACTCATAGTCAAATCCATTGAATGTCTTGATTTTTCATTCAAAGACTTCGTTCACAATGGCGTAATGGGATGTATAATACGTACCTGGAACACAAGAAAGCAAAAACCGTTAGGTGTCTGTCTAAAAACGGTAATTCACTGTGCAGTCAGCTATACAAAATAAGTGCCATAAGAATAACGACGGGTTTTATTCAACGTAATCACGTATGTCGCGTACGTGGAAAGAAGTTTAAAGGGCACGTTGTGGGCAACACGAAAACAATTACCTACGTCGGTGTTAACGGCGTAGTAAAGACCCGTAGCAGTTGTCGCGTGCAATGCTCACCGCCGACTCTTTAACCCCGTGACATAAACACCCAGTTTATACCTGCACCCGAAACCTGCAGCAACTAGCACCAACTTTACAAGCACAAAAGCTTGTTCCCGCAACTTGGTTACTCTCTCACCAGCTTTCTCACTCGGCTGATCGTTTGTCACGCGTAATCGCCTCCACGCCTTCTTTTTCAGGGACGCTTTAAACCCGACGGTTTTTTCCCAATTATCTCGATACTTTATGTTTTTCTTTTCAGGTCAGATGACAAACTAGTTCACACTTTTATTTTAGGGTGTTTCTCGTACCTCACGTTTCTGGATTATAGTGTACAGACTAAAATACAATGTGTCGAATGATCGGCGTTTCCGATATTCGGTACCGCACTTTACGATATTTTTTCGCTATGAAAATCATCCCACTGCGGCTTTAACTTCTTTTATTACAAATAGAAATGTATTCGAAAATTGGAGCTTCAGGTATCTGATGAATATGCAACATTGCCTCTATCTACATGGTGAATTATAAAGCTAGGATTATACCATTCCTTCTTGACGTGTTATTTTTTTTAGTGCATTCTACAACTTTCTCGTCGTTGAGGGTGGTTCTGTATTTCATAGCAAAAAACGCGCTGGGAAGAACAAAACAAGTGACAGAAAAAATACACTAGAACACCAGCGTCCTGGGTTTTTCTAATTTTTCACACAAAGTGAAGAGAGCTTTTCCACGATGGCTCACTACACATGATTCGAGGATCACCGTTATGTGAAGGGAAAACCGAAGGGTCGGAGGAGTCAAATCTCGGGGCGGTAGACTAGGCGTCATATTTACGCGAATGGGGGAGTCGCGTGCTTCCCGACATAACGGAGACCGCCAAGCTGTACGTTTTCTCTTTCAACGAGGCCATCTAGGATCTAGTGGTCGTTCGTATCGAGTATATCATTGATAAACGTCCATTCCACACAGCAGAGGCAGAAACGGAGGCCCGACGTTTACGTCGCGGAGACTCGGCCTTCTTTTTGTCGTTGCTTATACACCCAGCAAAGCTTCTTATTCGCTGCCACCGGTAAAAGAAATCGACTTTCGTCTTTAGCCGGTTCCTACCATTATCTCATACCGCGAAGGCGAAAAATTTGTCGTGTATATAAGGCGTAACGAGATCGCGGTGGATTTGCTCGTCATTTTTGCTTGCGGTATTGCACAGAAAGCCAGCTCGACGCGGCTTTTTCTCGCTCCTTCATCGTATCTCCGACTTTTTCTTACATCTGACTAATCTCTCGTATTCCAAGAGCTGGAAAGTTCAAAGGTGAACGTAGCACAGCGATGACAAGAAGCAAGCGAGCCGGTGCCTAAAACCGAAACGACGACCACCGTGTGCGAGCTGAACGACAAAACATCAAAAATCAAATTCCGACCGAGGTCGTTAATTTTAATTACCCATCACCGGCGGTCTCTGCTCGTCGATTGTGCCACTCGCGTATTATCTTTAATCTAAATTGTACATTCGTCCAGGAAGAGAGAGAGATACAGACTCCAGATACAAGGTACGAAAGCTTCATCGCCCGAAGTTCCAGGCTCCTTCGCTTTGAGGGTAAATATAGAACAGATTTTGGATAAACAGAATAAATGTCTCTCGGTACGTTTAACACGGTCCTCAAGCCTTATACCCTTCGTCTGCGTTCCGGCATTTTTACACTATTTTTGGTACCGCGACTAGCGCTTCTCTACCGCTGCGATGCATTTTCCGACGTTTTCCACCCCCTCCCGTCCCCCCCGCCCCTTAAATTTTTTCCACTTGTCTACCATCTCGAGAATATCTTTTTACACACCGTCTAGGACGGTTATTAATTTTATTTTCAATTCTCGGCTACACCGCGGGGTGTATCTATCTATAGACGATGTGTATACAAACTTGCGGTGTACCGAGCTCTGCACTAATGGACTCTGAATTGCTCGCGATTTTTCACCGTTAATCGTTCCGCCGCATGTCGGCACGCGGACCACGAGAACGCGGTTTGAAATATGACTTAAAAAATCACGTTCAACGGAAAAAAATCAAGCGATGATGAATCGTTCACCGTGTACGAGTGGTGGATCCCCCTCCCATGAGGTAAGAAATATTGGGAATAAATCAGACGGGAAGTCGGCAAAGTTATATGATATTTTCATGCAAGCAATGCAGATTGTGCATCGTCTATTGATCGGATGGCTGGTTTTCGGTATCTATATCTTTGACAGAATTTGCAGGCATCTGAATTCTATTCATGCCTAGGCCGTTTCAGAACGGTATCCTGTGCAGTTTTGCAATAGGAGACAAAAGAAACATAAAGAAAACTCTGAATGGCACGAAATGAAACGGAATTTTTACGATCGTTCTAAAGACTGCCGATCGATTCAGAGATAATGCATCTATGTGGATATATTTATAATACATTGTACTGTAATAAGAAACGGGTATAATAGCTTTCGCATGGATTTCCATGACGTTATAATCTGACGAAACTGAAATGTTTCATCTCCTATGATTGTAAAGTATTTAGACACCATGATTTTGTAAATCGTTGAAAAAGTGCTCGCCTTCATTCCATTAAATCGTTATTTTATTCACCTTGGAATGTGATTATTCTAATCGGTTTCAATCGAATAACAGTGCCGCGAGTTACATGCAAAGAATATCATAAATCGTTGAAGCAGATCTGATTTTTCTTTCTCTTCGTTCGTTCACCGGGCACTCGTGAAACGGAGCTGAGAAATGAGGATCACAAACGCAAACTTCCCTTAACAATAACTTTCCACACCGCATTCCGTCCGGCGCTACAACCTATACCCAAACAAACCTACACGTACAAAGGCATCGTTCTCCAGGGATGGATTTTTACTCGCGTGACGTTTGTAATTTGAAAACTGTTTGAGTATTTTTACAAATGCGCCGATAGGGGAGGGCGCATGTGTATTGCCGGGGGCTTTTGTGTCTGCCGCAGTGATTCGCAACCCCGCTGTGCGAGGTCGTAATATGCGGCACGTACCAAGCGTTGCGCTCACGTAAGGCGGATAACGTTTAACGCAATTAAAGATAACGGGGGTGCAGGACGATGCTAGGGGCGGGGGATATTTGTTGCTCGGGAAGATACCGCGGCTCCGAATGAGCTAACAACGTTAATCCGAAAGTCCGGCTTAGACGCACCTCACGATCCCTTGCGTTCGTCCAGCTTTTTGCACCCCCCCAGGATATACACGTCGCTTAAACCTCCCGGGTGAAACGCGGTTTAAGGGATACGGGTAAACAATGGGAAGACGACGTGTGTTTCGCTACGCGTTACACGTCGCGCCGCGTTTTCTCTGTCCGATGTTATATAGGCGACGCATCCCCCTTCCCGAGTATCTCATGTCTCAATTATTTTGAACAAAAGGCAGACGCCTCCGCCCAGCATCCCGCCCCCAACGCTAGCCGAGACGCATTGGGATGTTACCCGACTTCCGTGTCGTATAATAAACATTCATCCAAGAATATCCACGATGCAAAAAATCCAGCTACAGAAATATCTTGTCAAAAAGATGCTGTATTCGTGTAGTTTCATCCCTTTCTCTGCTCTAATCCACCTCTCAAGACGCTTCACCCTTCCAACACTGAGTTACTTTGTAAATTGTATGGATCTCGGTTCGTGAAATCATTTTTTCACCTAAACAAATAACTTCCCGGACACGAATTATCCCGTCTGTCGATCCATTTCTCAAAGTCGAGTCGTTTCTGGACAATACTTGCTGGCTTCGAACTCTAGTTCAGTTTTTACTTCGAGCTGTTTGGCTCGATGATAAAAACCCTGTTTCGACCGGTATGCAATAATTTAATCATTGAATCGCGTCATGGAATTTTTAGAATTGCTGCCGGTCATGTCGCATGAGTTGCTCCAGGTTCTTCATGAAATTTTCATTCGTCACAGTCTAGCCGGTGTTTCGCTTTATACGGACTTGATGGCGGGTGAGGTTCGAGGCCTGGAGAGAATACCGAGAACAACGAAAAATTATAGCGTTGACGAGGACTCACTTCATTCAGAGTATTCGACGTCAAGTGTTTCCAGTCGTTCCACACGGCAGTCGAGCTGTATCAAAGCACGTTGAGCGTGGTTTTTGACTCCTGAAATGGTTGTTCGCCTGGGAGCAGGATTGGCACAGTAGTGCAGATGGCAATTACAATCCCGTTCTCTTAAGTAGGTTACAATTATCGTCTGACTAGTTCAAGCTGCGCATATCCAAACTATACGGGAACCTGGCTAATTAAACTCTGCAAACACGTGAACGAGGAGGCGGGTAAAGGAGCACGGCATTGTGACTGGTTCGTCAGTTTGTACGCAGCCAACAAGTCGAGTGCGTCAAAACTCCGGCATCAAGAGGTTCAACCGTTGTCCCGGAACCAAATTCCCGATTAGCACTTCCGGTACCATCAGTCCTTTGTTCCTTTTCGGATGTCGGTCAATACTCGATCGGACACTCCAGGCTTACTGCGACGTTTGCTCTTCTAGTGAACCCAGAGAGTCTTGGATCGGAAGATTGAAGCGATTTGGGACCAAAGTTGCCTCTCGATCGCAGGAACTTCGCAAACGAAGACGGAGAGTAGTGCGAGAAACTTGGGAAAAAGGATGAAAATTTCAGCACGAATTTTTTCAGTTTTAAAGCAGAGGGGCCCGTGTTCGAGAAACAGCTGAATAAATCCACTGTCAGTGGCACTGCCTGATTATTTATTCGATGGTTAATAAGCAATCTATATTCCGTTCATCCTCCAAGAGCCAGCAGCTCCTGGCCTACCTACCTTCCAGTTTCACGGACCCCTCCGCACGCGCTTCTAACGCCTTCTACACCGTCCTCGATTCCCATCCCGCACTCCAGCCTTTCACCCTCTCTCAACTCTTCGAACTCTCAACACCGTCCCAAAGACTCGAGCCGTCTCCCTCCTGCAGCGCAGCGCCTAGGCCAGTGCTTTACTGCGTAATTAACAATCTTTAAACGAGGAAAACGAACGAGATAAACTCTCGACGGTTAAGTTTCAACCTTGGATTACACTGTGGCGGTCCAACTTCGTTTAACGGGTCAAACGTATCCTTCGCCTTTCCATTACCCAGTTAAACAAACATCAGTGTCAAACTTCATTCACCGCTCATTGTTCGTTATGCTAACCAAACACAGATCACAGTTTCCGCGAATAAAGCGATAATGAGAACATCTACGAGTTTGTAATGTCATCACTGAATTATATTCGAGAAGGTTGACATCGCTTGGAAAATGTATGATCTAGCTTACAGCAGTTTGTGTCAATATCCTCAGGGTTAGAGCCCAAGTAAAGGGGTCTTTCATCTAACGCAGGAGTTTGTTGATCCGCACAGCGATTTTCTTGAGTTTTGTAAAGTTTTGAACTAGGTCGAAAGCGACCAGCGTGCATCAGTATTCTCATTCAAAATTTCAATCCCGGATATAAAGTTTAGCATTTCGAATTACGAGCGTTTCCGCGGTATGAAAGAAGTCGGAAATGACTTTGAGGAGTGGCCAGTGAGTCTGTATCAACGTATAAAACCAAGTCGAAGATGAGCTAGACTCGAAGACTATTTCCAGAGCTACGAAACGCAACGGGTGGGTGATTCCCAAGAAGAAGCCAACCACCAGTTAATGTAGCAGAAGCCTCCGTGCCGCGAAACTAAGCCAAACAAGACGCTGCAGGTGATTTATGCATGCGGGGAGAGTGTGCACATTGTCTTGGGCCTAATTGAACCTCTCTCTCTCTCTCTCTCTCTCTCTCGTCCGCGTGATTATGCTTGCATACCGAGTCCAGAAAGGGAGGCGAATCCTACAGGCTTGGGTAATCGGAGAGGCATAGAGCTCGAGTCGTTCAGGCTTGAAGCGCATGTAACGACTGGCCCGGAATTAGCGACGCACAATGCGGCCAAATTGATCGTGACACACGCGGACTATTCGAGGCGAACTACATTGTTTCCGACTGTTTCGAGGGCTGATGGGATTTCGATAAAGATTTTTCGCGGGGTGCTGTTGATTTGAAAACCTGCTCTTCGTACAAAAAAGGCGAAAGCTCCGAGCTTTTTCATACTTTAGCAATGGACGAAGCTGCACGAGAGAGGGAGCTTGCCGCGCGTTATTATCGCATCGTTTAATCCCCGCATGTAGCTGCAGCGGAGCTTTATTTTCCGAGAAATGTTACAACCTTGTCGCACAAGCCGTTCCAGTGAAACTTATGGCGATATTTTCTCCGACACGAGCTTACGGCTGCAAGCTGCAGCTTTATTCTCAAAGATCATGAGACAATTGACCTTTACACGGTAATCAAGGGCTAGTTATCTCCTCCGAATACTCGCTTGGAGATAGACAGATCATTTTTACCGCACCGCAACACGTTGTTTACAAACCTGAAAAACGGCCCCAAGATTACGGTTTTTACATAAAAGCTGTTCCTCGCAGCAGCTGCTCGGCTTCCGAAAAAGCCATTCACGACTTTCGTGACTTTTGCCAGAGCGTTTCGGATGTCTCGCGTGAAATTTCAGCGCAGCCTGAAATCCGTCCCATCAGCATCACGGGACGTGTAAGATTCCAGAGATTTTATTCCCTTTCCTTTCGATCTCCTCCCCGCTACCTAGAGTTCGTGAAACACACGAAGCTATCCGCGATAAATTCAGCAAATAAATGTCGCGAGCCATGCGCGAGAAACTGCAGAGCCTGCAAGAGAAAGTTGTGTGTTTTCGAGAGGGTTCCATATGCTCGGGCCATAAAGACTACGGCGAAAACTGCGAGCAGGACAAGAGACTCGAGAGCATCACACCCTTAGGTGCAGTTTAGATGAGCAACCCTTTCGAGTAATAATCAGAAACGGCACCCTGGAGGCGGCACCCGCCCCCCGTTCTCCTTCGTTTGCCGCCCCTTCTCGCCTCGCACGCCTCAGCAGACAGCAGTTACAGTATTAGAATGAATAGTTCGTTGCATATTAACAGTCCTCCTAATTCGCCGTTCACGATACCCTGGTGCATCGGAACTCGCCAACTTCCGCCGGTGCGAAACAAATGTTTGCTTCAATTCTAATTCCCATGAATTGTATACCCAGCAGTTGGTCGGTAATCAGAACCAGAAATCATTTAAGTACATCTAAGGTGGAGCGACTTCAAGCAACTGTTCGTCTGTCTAATTATGACTTTGGCGAGGAGTCGCTACCTTGTTTCGAAGAACGCAAGGCAAGAGGCAACCTACCTTGCGAAATAGCACGTTTTTACGGCGACAAAGGGCAGAGTGAAATTTTACGCGCATTACGGAAACGAAAGAGGATAAAATAAAACAAAACTGGGAAATCCTGTCAAAGGGATGGCTGATAATTTTCAGAGCACTGTGCATCGCAAAACGCATCTCCTGGACGCTCGACTAGCCGCTCTGTCACGTTTGACGAGGAGAGAGCGAGAGAGAGATAGAAAAAGAGAGAGCAGCGAATATGTTACCTGCAGTCTAGCTGCAGGCGGCACATGCCCGCATGTATATTGCGAGACTGCGTGCTCAGTGAATTTTTAATGGGCCAGCCTAATTGAACTTTGAGTTCCACTTGCGACCGGCTTTTCAGAGCAGACGTCGGCATGCTGCGGGAGAAAGGTAAGCGCTCTGAAATATTTACTCTTATACGACGGCCGTGAAGGAAAAGAAATTTTCGAGGAAATTGGAGATATTTCGAAGTTGAAAATGAAGAGGCAGCAGGAGGAAAATAATGGGGATGAACGGAATGATGCGGAAATTAATTAACCACCGGCTTTTTCATTCGTTAACGTGAATTCCCACGGGTTTCTGGGGCGCAAAAGATGACGGTGACTGACTGACTGATGAATTGAAAAATGAGTTGTTGAATTTCGAGAAAAAAGATCGTGAAGAGCGTTAATCCCCGGTGAGACGAAAATTACCGTGCAACACGTCGTGACGCGAAGTGCTTTAATATCGAGTTTCCTTTCACAGCGAAATCAAATGCGCAACGTACGAACGTTATAATAAGATGCGATTTTTCCCCTCCCTTTAATGTACGTGTAACACGTAAACTGTGGGGCTGTAATTAAAATTTCTAGATCCGGCTGAATGGAATCTGGGTTAGGAACTCGGGACGCGCTGAAATGCTGCTGCACAGGCGGTGAAATGAACCGGGAGTAACGCGAGATGTGCAAGTTGGCTTGCTACCCGGCACGTGAAACTTGTAGCGCAGTGTGAAAAGTAATTAGCGACACAGGTACGTTTTGACAACGGAAATAACTGTAGGTTATACTTTATACGGTTTTCTTGTCAATTCGCAGCGCAAAATCGATCCAAGCAAGTTGAAATAAAAGGATCAAGCAAAAAAATATATATATGTTAAGTTTATCTGTATTGAACACAGCTATTCTGTATTATATACTAACGTTTATCGATATCGTAGGTCAAAGATAGGGAAACAAAAATGTCGTTTTACATTTTCGCGCTTTGAGTCGTCCTCAGAACGATAAAAGTATATTTTATCGATAGTCAAATTTTAATGCGAGTCGATCACACCTCAGTAAAATCGCATAACGGTCACACTGGGTGAAATTTCCCCTTAAAAAGTGATTTTCTGCTTCACAAACAAGTTCTGAAAATCTCAAAAATAAAAAATATAGGTACAGCGAGTAAGGCTCGCAGAAAAAGCTCTCTCAGGTTTCCCAGCAAAAATTTGTTGTTTAAATATTGTAAAACATCGGCAAAGTTAAAGAAACTGCCTAAAATGTCGAAAAAAAGGTTTCTACTTCGCATTTCTACGACTAAGGGACTCTACGAGGAATTTGATGAATATTTGGGGTGAAATCCACAAAGCGTGACCGATCAGAATTGAATATAAACTGTGCAACGATGCGAAAAAATAAAAATCCTTCCAGAATACTCACATTAAGAATATACGAAACTTAGTTCAGAAAAAAGCAACAGTCAATAGGACTCAAATGATGTAGAGAAGAGAGAAGCCAGGTCGTCAACTACAATGACAAGATTGCTAAGTTAGGTTCATCGTTTTTATCAAACTGCTTCGAACAACAATTACAACAACGAATAAACATTGCAGCATCCCAATCGAAAATATTGAGTTACTTATTCTGTATTTTACCTTTCTCTGCGGTTCATAGAGGGTCTTGACCCCAGAGGCGATAAAGATCTATCCATTTATCGACTTCCACCTGTTTAGTCTGGCGTATAAGACGCACCGAGTTACCATGGAGTACCTGTCAGCTTGCAGTGCTTGCACAGTAACTGAGCTTTCATCTAATTAATAATCAACGTATTGCGGCGGGTGGCGAACGGACCGCTTACACGGTCCTCTTCTCTCCTTCGCTGTACATACCTACGCATGTAGGTACAGTTATGGATATTATATTTCCACGTATGGGTACCACAGAAGAGTAATTAGCAAGTTAATTACAACCGTAATAATTACCACGATTCTGCATTTCCCATTACAGTTTGCGACATCTGGTGCACAACTGTAATCCGATGCACGTTTTCCCTTTCCCGCGTGGATATATCTTAAATGCAGAACTGATGCGATTCATTCGGATAGAAAATTTGGAATTCTGTCGCTCCTTATATCTATGAAAGCTCGGAAGAGCGTTTAATTCTAAGAGGAAAAAGAAACAAAAAAATGTTTAGAATTTTAATGCAATCGTTCTTGAAATCAATAAAAGTATTTCAGTATCCTTCCGTCGGAGAGATTTGACAATGAGTTTGGAAGAAAACAAGAAACAAAACAAAAAAAGTTATTCAACCAAGCACGCAAATCGTGCTGGGCTCAAGATCCGTGAATAAAGGGTACGTTTCCGTTGACGAGAGGGTGAACGAATGACGGTGCTCTGCAATACCCTTAATACCCACCTACGCCAAGTTCAGAAAGTAATTTATAAACGCCAAGGAGGCGTCAAATTATTTTGGCTCATTTTCATTACGGGGAGGGGCTTGAAAAGGAGGAAAGAAAAAAAACCCCACACGCACGCACACGGACAAAAGGGTGGGTACTGGAATAAAAAAACCGCACCCTGTTTTAACAAGACGTTTGACAGACGTACTTATTTTCTGTCCCTCAGTTCGCAGAGAGAGTAGGGTAGGTACATAGATATACACAGGAAAGTGTAGGTCGGACGAGGGGGGGTTTCCCTTTTCCCGGCGCTGGCTAACCTGTAACGTCGTCGTCCTCTTCTCTGCCCCGTCGCTTTTCCATTTTTTTCATCAATTACCGGGCGTCTACTCCCCTTGTTTTAACATTTTAATACCTCGAGCGAGTTCGATTCCCAGATGGCTAGCGCGAGCCTCCTTGATTAATGAGTCTTAATTATAAGTCCCTGCAGTGAAATGCCAAGAGATCAGAAGTGAGCCACTGTCTCTTCTCTGTCTGTCTCTCTCTCTATATACATATATATATGTATGTGCATATTCCCCTCGTCCGTCCCTCTTCCTCAGAGTCCCGTCACTCTTACCGCGACACACCGACTCGACGTGAAAGAACCACTAAGGCGTAATTAAATGGCTTCCGATATTTTCAACCGCGAGGGTGCAACTTTAATTGAGTCGAATTTTGACGCATCTCAAATCGAACGTAGGTACTTAGCACTGTAAGAAGTAACGGTGAAATTTTTCAATGGGTTAATTATAATCAACCCGTCTCGATCGAACACCGAAGAAATTATGTTACAGTATGAAAAATGGTCAAATCTGGCCCAGAATTTATTCACTGGATGGAAAATAACTTTGTGACTGATCATTCTCATGTATCTGTATAATCATTCGACTTGTAAATTTGATTATAAAAATTTTCGGTCGACTGTAAAAAGTTAAACACTATGACTAGTCGAAAATTTGAATGGACTCGTTCCGTGTATACCAACTCGATTTATCATCACGAATGTTTTTCATCGCTAGATACTTGGTTAAAAGTAAACCGTATAAGTTGAGAGCTTGGAGGAAATACGTCTTGGACGAGTGATTTGAATTTTGAGAGGTTAATTTTACACCAGACATAACCCACTCGTAACGTTGTCGGTTCGGAAGGAATTATAGCAAGCTTTAAGCAGGGATATATCAGATTAAAGTTTACTTTTCTCCCGTCGGGTTCTGAAACGTAACGAACACAGTGTTTCGGAATAGCTCTACTCATCACACTTTGCATAGTAATTATTCATTCGCCCAGTCGCGTGGGCATGTAATAAACGGTTAAGTCGTAAAGGTTAATTTATATAATACACATCCATCCAACGGGGAGAAATTTCCCCTTCTCTTTTTAGTCTGCCCAAGTTTCAAGAACAAGATTTTTCGCGATAATATATACGTATACAAAAGTGAGGCGGCGGCGGCGGCGGCGGCGGCAGTTTTTCAGCATTTTCCTTTTTTCTTTTTTGCTTTCGAGAATTCTTTAAGGAAAAGAAAAACGCTTCCGTCATCCCAAAGTAATCAAGTATTTAATTTTGTTCCCCATTTCATTTTCTCATTCGTTTAATTTTTATTTTTCTTTTCATCCCCCTCCCCCGCTCCTCCTCAACTTTATTCTCTCGGGGAATGCAGAAATTCGGCGCGTCGCGACGTGCAGCCTTCGTGTAGTCCCTCTTCGTCGCCCCCCTCGACTCCGGAACAACCCTTAGCGCCACGAGTTTAAAATTGTACAGTCAAAACACCTTTTAAAACTTTTAAAGCGAACCCTCTAAATGTCCCACCTGAAATCCCAACGCCATTATTTTCAAGGAGGAAAAGAAAAAAAAAAAGGAAAATCCGAAACCTCTATATATGCAGATACATAGGTGCCAGAACGAAAGTTCAACCCCCGTTCGCATAACTCCGGTTGAACCCTGCAGCTAAACCTCCAATTTTTATGTCTCCGAGCTTTTTCGAAACAGGCTAATGATTCTTCGGTTACTCGCTCCCTAATTAAGCCAAATTTATACCGTATCAACCGTAACCCGAACGTATGTTACTATCACTACATTTTCCAACCCCTTGCTTAGATGTCGTATACATTCCAACAGGTATTCTCTCGTTATTTTTCGTTTCATCCCTGTTTCGAAATCCCCCAAAAAGCTCGACTCAAGAAATAAATACCAATAAACGCACGTTTATATTAGTTTTCAGGAAATTTTCAGTACGGCAAAGCAGATTTGTAACGAAATGAAAAATTAACTAAAAATAAGTGTACGCGTTGCTTTAAATTTTGTACAGGGTAACAGCAGGTGTAATATAATTGCAGCCACATTATTTGGCAAAAATTGTTCTTCGGCCAGATTCGATAATATCGTGTGCGTTTCATCTCTCTGGGAAAATGCTTTTCGACGATCGCGTGCCTCTCGATAGAAAATTAATGGAAATATCCGGGCGGTCGGATTACAAGCTCAATTTGTGAATTCCTCTGGCTCTGTTACGCCGAGGGGGGGAAAGAGAGAGAAAGAGAAAGGGAGAGAGGGAGAGATGCTCATGATTATTAGAGTGGGATTAAAATACATTCGATATCGCGATCCTTCGTGCGTATGAAATACGCGACTGACAGACGGACGGGTCGTGAAACATTGGAAATTTACACCAACCGGAAAAAGTTATTTATTATTATTATACATAAGTTGACAGCAGGTGTTATACATCAAGATGTAATTAAATTTTTAGTTTTCGAAACTCGACACAACAAGATTCCGATCAGGTTAAATCGATCTTCATTAGACGTCATACTTTTTGTCCACTAATAGGTTCAACATGACTGAAATTCTGAGCGATGATATAATGGTGAAAAAATTCAACTTTCAAAATAGAGGATAAAAATAATTTCCGCGATCCGTTCCGTAACGAAATAATATTGATAGAACGGGGTTTCAAATCGAGGCATTATTGTATCGACAGCCTATACACACGATACATCCGTCTTCATTTAGTGTCAAATTAAGCCTGACAGATTGTTCCGAAATATGAAACCGAGTATATTGCAAGAGAGTAGAACATGAAATGCGCTGAAAGTTATCTTGAAAGGTATACACGGATGATGTGAATCCATTCTAAAGACGCAGATACTATACCTCTTAACGATAACCGTATCAACTAACAGAGAACGATCGACGGCGGGATGGCGAAATAACGAAAGAAATAAAAAATAAGAGAGTAGGTAAAAGAGAAAATTCGCCGAAAGTGCGACGAGCCATAAATGCAATGAAACGTGTCTCGGGGAGAATTGCTTCAAGGAAAAGGGGGGGGAAATGGGGGAAACTCTATTTATACTTTTTTTCCCGACGATCCTGGGGGAGGTCTCACTTCGTCCCGATACAATCCGCGAGACGGCCTTAACTCGTTCCTACCGTCTGCACCGGCAGCCGCAAAAGCTGCAGGACACGAAGACACGAGGTTGACCAAGCCGGTCGTTCCGGGCCACTTTGACCACCTTCTACCCTAATTTACGTCTTATTTTTACGGCTCAGCTCTCCCAGGTAGCCATTTAACCGTCGCCACCTCACCTTCGGGGGCCTCGGGCTTGTTCTCTTCGTCTCTTACACTCGTGTACTAGAAAGATTACGTTTTACGATCCCATTTAACTGCCAAGGGCGAGTGGCGCCCACCTTGTGTGCTTATCGCCGTCAATGACTGCCGACACGTCACCGCGCAAGGCTATTATTACGCAATTATATTGCACCGGCCGGATTTGGAGGAAACGAAAAATCGGTTTCGAATTCGATTCTATCGAGAGGAAAAGGAAAAATCTTTGTCGTATTTTCGTTTTCGTTTTTTCGTATTCTTCTTTAAATATTGTTATAAATGATGCATGAATTGTCACTTCAAAGCTAAACTCGGAATGCGAAGATTCCTGTGAATCTTTAACGTGCCCGAGTGCGTTTTAAAAAATAGCCTGAAAGCAGGCAGATATAAGGTAAGAAGTATTAATGAGACTGTGAGGGAAGCGTTTTCAATGCCCCCAAAAATCTAAACCTTTTATTGATTTTATTACGAAACCGTCGAGCAATGAGTATTCATCAAATTACTACATTCATCAGCTACGAAGATGTCTTAAAAAAATGGCAAAATAGAAAATACGAGGGTTGTGAATAAAAGTTCGGATATTGAACCTTCCTTTCAAAATTGCAAATAATCGATTGAATTTGTTTGGTTTTGCTCTCAAATAGCTCATTTTATTCAGATGACTACTTCGTGCAAATTAACTGAAAAACTTTTTTCTTATCACGTTAGCGTAGTCGTTGGATATATGTACATTTCTGCAATACACTTCACTGATCTTGATCACGATCAACAAGTAGTAATATTGAAACAACAATCAAAGAAAACAAAATCTATTTTAGTATCGTAAGAAATAATCATCTGATTAAAATGAGCCGTCGTTGAGTGAAATCAGCTAGATCGAATAGATTTTAAACTAATTTAAAGCAATTTTAAATAAAGTAGCGTCGACGTCCAAGTAAACTTTCTACTAAACACTTATAATTCCGGTATTTTCGTTTTTCGCATTTCTAAGGAACTCGAAAATACCATTATTAGCATTGATCGCTCTATGTACGATAATGTTTCGTAATAAAATTGATGAAAAGTAACGATATTTGGCTCGGCAACCTCCTCAAAGAACACGAGCCGTTCCATTCCCCGGGTATTATCGAGAGAAAATATTGTTCCCCGAGTAGAATGGCACATCGGTGTAATTCCAAGATAGCTCGGAGTGTAGGCATAAATTTATACGGGGGTTTAGGGGCGAAAAGGGCCCGGAGCCGCAGGGCGAGCTGCTCGACCGCGTTGAAACGGCCGTTGCGACGCCCTTCGATTAATCGATACTTCTTGCCTCCGGTTTTTGTCTCCCAGTGTCACTTGTCAGACCCGTACCTTGAGTGCATTAGAGATTAGGGTCGAGGCGAGTTTGGATAGGTCGGCCCTCCCCGAGCTTTTCCTTCCTCTTCTTCTCGGCTCCCTCGGACCGGAGCTTGGGGGGCAAAAACAACCATGAATATCTCAAGTGCTCACGACACGTGCCGGCTAATTGGTACCGTGTCAAAGTTTTCAACCCTCCCGCTAAGAACGGCTGGCACATCAAACCTAGACGCGGATTCGTTTCTGCTGCGCTGCAACTGCCAGAATAATTGGGCCTCCAGGTTCTGCCCTCGTCAAGAATGACTTCAATCATCGTCAAGGTCGGCAAAAATCCGCACCGGGAGACTAATTTCCACGCAGGATTGTTTGCTTGGAAATATTGTGCATCCTGAAGATGGAGACTTTGGACTATCGGCTTGATGGAAACTTTGTTATATGACTGTACAAGATTTTATAGGAAAAATTTACGGATCATCGTAAGGTTTTAAAGACCTATCGGTTTAATGACTCTCCATCAAAACTTGTCGAAGAAACGAGAAATTAGTTTTTACAATGCCACCGGTATCTGACCATCGTGATGCTTATGAACCCGGATCAAACCGGTGTCCCCTTTTTTCTCCACGTTTCTGAAGAAGTGAGTGAAACATGTTCGACGAGAAAGACCGAAGCGAGGTTGCAACAAAACCTACAGTGGCGAAAAGTCTGGCATCGAATAAGAAGGGTGAAGAAGAAAGTCCGAGGCTGTCCGACCTCCTGGGTTTTCGAGTATCAAGGAACAATGACCCTGTCTATCTTTCATCCGATGCACTTTTTCTGTTGTTTTATACACTTTTCCATTCCCGTCTAAAGGTGTATAAATAACAATAACTACTTTCTCGGTTTTCTGACGGCAGAATTAACTGAAGAACGAACTAGCTAAGTTGAAGAATTCTTTTCAAGATCGTAGGCAAGGGATCATTTGAAATACGTGAGATTATTAGAACTGAAAAGAGAGGACTCTTCGAACAATGTGAAGAGGATTTTCAACCTTTCCTTCTTCTTCCTCTTCTGCTTCTCCTTTTTCTTCTCTTCACATCACATCTTCAACCGCTCTTCCAGATATTTGCGGTACCGCCGTTGAAACGGTCCTCGGTTTATAAAAGAGGAGTGTACCACTCTGTCTCATTGAAATTCCCATTCTCGTTTAACTTGAATTTTTAATGGCTTTCGACCGCGGTGCGAGATGATTGTGGAAAAAAAAGTTTAAAACTCGAAGAGTCAAATCAGTCGCCCCGAGCCATCCATCCATCCATCCATCCGTCCATTCTCCCGGCAGTCCAGCCCTCTTCAAGTTCTCCCGACAATTCGCACCCTCCTTCGATACACCCCCGCGTCTCTCGCCCCGGTAAGAAATGCGATGAACCCTTGTAGTACCGGCAGCCAAGCCGCGCTGCACCGAACCACGGCGGAAAATGATAGCCGAGATCTCTTACACCTCAAAAGGGACCCGTTGATCTGACTTGCTAATACTCAGACGGGAATATCCCGTGTATTAAGCTGGCGGAGAGTTGTACCTCAGACCAAAGAACCTCGACGACTTTACTATGATTATACAGCCCCACCCCTCGCCTCCCATCATACCTATCAAAACTTCCCTACCGTTCCAGCAAGTGTCACCATCATCGAGATCTTTCCAAGTTTTCCGGTATCTCAAGCTCGTTGATTCCGCGCTGCAATGAAGCGCGTCCAGATCAACGCCGAGGTGTTTGCCTCTACTAAGAGGGAAGGAAGAATTTTGACGGAAAATGTTTGAGACGAGAAGTGCAGCGTGGAAGGAGAAACGCAGCGTCCAATCCGGGTCTGGTATAGAATGGCCAGAGTGAGTTTCTACAGCTCGTCAACTTGGCCCAACGTAGTAAACTTTTTCCGTCTCCTCTCTCAGTCTCTAGATCCGTCTGTGTAGCCCCGGTAAGCGCGAGTGAAAGTTCCGCCGTCTCGCCCTCGAAGAAGAGGAAGAAGAAGTTGAGAGAGAGTTCGACGTAACGAGGGAAAGAGGCTTAAACAATACTTCCTCCCTTCACCGGGTCTCCTCTTCACTATCTGCTCCTCTTCTCTTCCTCCATTCCTCTCGTCTCGGGAAAGACCCTCGACTAGTTCCTCCCCCCGATTGAGCCTAGGTATCCTGGCGTTTCCGTTCAAGTTGACACTGCCGGAGAAAATCGGAATCTCTAGTGCCACAACGGCGATGGAAGAGGCTCAACGTCGAATTTGAGATCTCGGATTTTTGTTCGAGATAAATTCCGGGACCTTCGTGATATTACTCCGGAATTCAAAACCGATAACGGACTTTCAAACGTTTCAATACCGGGGTTGGGTTAAGCGACGAAGAAAAGACGCCGTGAAGGCGGGATATCGCGAAATGGTATCGCCCGGTATCCGCAACATCCTCCAGCGGTAATCATATGTAAACACAGCGGGATGGATATGCCGGAACGATTGCTCCGGGCGAACTCATCCGAACATGCGCCCTTTGGTAAGGCCGCCAGTTTTTCTTCAATATAAAGGGAACCGTGAACGAAAATCAGGTTCCCGTTGAGGGGAATCGCTCACTTTTGCGTGTCTGTTTGAATACACGGAAAATAATCACTTGTCAAGTCTTGGTGAAGTGAAGAGAAAGAGAGAGAGAGGAAGATAGAGTGGTTCTCATATCAGTGTTCGCTAGCTGACCAGGACAACCAAGAAATTCAATTTTGGTTGCCAGCCGAAATTCAGCTCCTTCGGGAGTTTCATAATACGGCCTCGGGTTGCAAAGAAAACATTCACGTGCCAAGTATGATGGTGTGTATGTACACATATACATATACATGTATATAATATCAACGTTCCAGGCACCAGGTGGTCCAACAAAAGCCAAGTGTACCGTGCACATAAGGAGTAACGTGCAGTTGAGCGTTCACCTCTTTCTTTTCCCCCTTGAAGTCGGTCGTCTTTCATCAGAGTTCAAATTTCGCGGTTTTCTTGGCAAAGCGTCAAATATATTACATCATATTCTCAATTTTTCGGAAATTATATGATATTATTCAACTCAATCTGGTATAATTTCCGTAAACTTTACAGCGTTTCAATGTTCTTGAAGATTATATGTACCATGACCTCGTCATTCGGTCTTGAAATACTGAGTATTTTTTTGAGAATTACTCTTATGTTAATTTGATTATTATACGCGATGATATCGAAACTCTGGAAAATTTGTGACGTGGGAAAATTATTGAATCTAAACGTCCAAGACTAATGTCAAACTCATTGCAAGATCAAGGATTTTGACAGCCAATCACGAAAGTCCCGACTGGGGCGTTTTTTAAAACAAGACTTGCTGAGTCGTAAAAAGTGTTATTGAATAACAATTTCCTGACCAATCGATTGGCAGTATTGAAATCGTGAAGTAACAATGCTGTTTGAGTAAAAAAAAAAAAAAAATCTTTCTAATCTACCGCAATAAATTTATTGAGATTCCACTTTTGACTAGAATGAATTTGAACCAGTGTGTAATTTGAGAGTCAAGAGAGTTATATGAGAACAGAAATTATCCAAGTGCGCACTGCCACTGTGCCGTTCTTAAACTGAGCGAAAAATGAGAAGATAAACTATATGTACACTGATATCCCGCATATTGTATATGTATATGTATCATAAATGCATACGTATGTGTATACGTATACAGAAAACATTGGTATTTCGGATATTTTATTAAAGTCTCAGGAGGCGGTTGGAGCCGGCAGAGATGAGGGAGGAAGTTTGATCCCGCGGGAGGATTCCTCCCTCCCTCCCTCCCTCCGTCCCTCCCGTTTCGTCCATCGTTCCCACGTCGTTCTTTCACTCCCGCAGCCACGTCTCCTCCTTTTATTGATTATTGACCCAAGAGGATACCCTGCAGGTCCATCCCTCCCTCCCTCCCTCCCTCCCTGCCGCACGTCTCCTTTTCCCTAGGTCCACCTGGGAAATCCTCAATCCTGACAGATGAGCCGGATATTTAATTACACCGACGAATCGGACACGTTGCTGTCCAGCAGCCTGACTGCTCTAGATTCGAGATAATCGAACTCCGAACACGAGCCGATTCCCTCTGCCTGGAAGCGATATTTATCGGAGGTTCCCAGGATTGGTGCGTTTGAAGTGGATGCCGTAAGAACGAAACTCTAGATGTGCAGAACGTACTTGTAATCGTTGCTTTTGTCGTGACGTGGCTTGAGAAGAATTTGGCAGGCGTGTCTTCCGTGTCTCCGACGTATCCTTCTCCTATCGTTCGTCAGGTTCTTGATTCTTTTTTTTTCTTTTTTTTTCATTTTCACGTCTCTTTTTTTTCTCGTCTTCTTATTTTTCGTACCACGCGCTCCAAGTATAAAGATCAAATGCAATTTCTATTAGCGAAGCTACGCTGTTGGCTTCGCTTTGAACAGGTAGCGCGGAGACGTGTCTCTTAGAAAGTCCATTAGGAGGGGTAGAGGGCGGGCAGTCGCGTCCCGGAAATCCCTCGGGACTAAGAAAGAGCTATAAGGTACACGACGGTGCCAGCGGCGTTGCGACGATGCGACCCGCGGTCTTCGAGCCGCGGAAGACCCTTGAAAATAATGTCACCGACCCTGCGCTGCACGCGCCTCGAAGCGAAGGGGGTAAAACGAATTGGGCACTTGATGCGAAGGGACGAAAGATAAAAATAAAAAGGAGAGAATAAAGATAAAAAAAAAAAAGTAAATAAAAAAAGAAAAGAGAAGAGACGAGGGAAGAGAGACGCCGAGAAAAACGGGAGAAAACTGTTTCCAACTTGTAGCCTCAGTCTTTCATTCGAGACCCAAACACTGTAGCATTGTAAAGCGGAGAACGTGAAGTGCTATCCGTAAAAAAACATGATACAGGGTCCAAAGTTAGGAAGTAAAAGAAAACAATATTACGGCTAAGGGGAGGATAAAAATACCTCCATCAAAACGATTCGTGCTAAGGAAAAACCGTTAATTCATGATTATGAAATTGTTTGAAATTCGGTAAAACGTAATAAAATAGAACATAGTCATATTTTCAAAAGTAACAAAATAGTATGTAAGTTTTTACCAATGTTTGGTTACGATAACGTTGCCGAATCAATTTCGTTGATTTCGCCTCATTTACACCTGTGAAATTCATTCTATTGAAGATTCTTATACAAGCGTAAGAGAAGGAAGAGGGTGCGAGTGATGAAGACGCTGAAGACGCGAGGTCCTTCAGTTCCGGGAGTCCGGGTCCCCCGGGAGTCTCGGGCACCGACTACCTACTACCCTGCATTAGCCCCATCAGCCGAATGTTTTTGCGCTCTCGAGTTACTCGCTGGGCGGCCGTATTCGTATACCTATATCTGACTAGAGAAAATATGAGGTAGAGGGATATGGAGGAATGTATAAGCCGAGGGGCACGAGTGGTATTAATTAGGCAAATTAAACTCTGCATCCACCCCCGCCCGTCCACCTTTCTCTACCTGTTCCTCCGCCTCGCACTTTACCCTCCCTTATTTTCCGGTGTAACATATCAAGGTGAAAAGTGGCCCACATTACCCGCCCACCACTCGCAGATACAGAAAGGCCTGAAAACTAGGCCGGATGTAACGAGCGCTGATAATTCGTGGTCTGTGGTCGTTAAAGAATATCCGGTTTTTTTCGTATCAACGGAAAATACACACAAAAAAAAAAAAAAATGGTTCTCTGAACCAGTAAATTCTGGTGTTGAGTATTGATATAGTCTGCGTAACAAGAAAATTTATTTGCAACAGTTGAAAGTTAGCAAGTTTTTAGCTAACGAGTTTGCTAAAGTGGAACTTCACTTGTCTGTGTTGGCTCAAATATTGCTGTGACTATATTAACACAAAAATTTACTGATCCTTTGATATTCTCATTTTCTCATAGAGAATTCGCCAATGTTCAATATTGCTTGAGAGATACCACCATTTTGGTTTATACGCTGTTATTTCCGAGCTCCGTTATTTTGACAGGATGATAATGTCTTCCCACGCTCTTTGAAAATAGTCACTGTACATTGCGCTGAGGAACAATTATTCGAATAGATAAAAAAATTGTTGATAATTCTCAAGTCGTCGGTGAATAAACACTTACGTATAAACTTGGTAAAACGAAATGTTCCTAATACATAGAGTTCGTCAATTTGGGATTTCGTCACTCGAATTATTCACTTCAGCAACAATCGCAGATTAATTTCTATCAGTATAACACCGAAGATCAAAAAAGCTTGGCTCGTGAAAATTCTCGGCTGCAATATAGAAGGGAAAAATCTTCATGCAATGACTTAAAAAATTTGTAAAAATTTTTTGAATCACCAAAAGTGAAAGGGCGTCTGGAGTTAGCAATCAGGGACGAGAAGTCGAACGGAGGAGGAGAAAAAGAACATTCGATTCAGCAAAATGGCTGCGGAATCAGCGAAAACGTGTCTCTTCCGGGTTTTCGGATCCCTCCTTCTGCCGATCGTGATCGGTGTTATTCCCTCCCACAATCGACCCCCTCATCCGACTTCATCCCTTTATCTTAACGCGTCCGAGCTGATCGGCGTAAATCCGCAGGTGAATTCCAATCTCGATACTCCGGTAATATCGACACATCGTGTCTCCTCTCGAATTATCGACGCCCGGCGTTTTGCCATTAATTTCATTTTATCCGGGCATGGGATTCGGGCCGATCATATAATGCGTTTTAAATGTAAAACAGGCTTGGCCTGCGGGCTCCGTTATTCCGCCCCTGGAGAAACGAGCCAACGGCGTTGAATGTACGCACGGATATACCTACGGCAGTATCGGAACGGGACCAAATTTCGTTCCAACTTTTTTCTCTTCACGTTTCAGTGTTTTTGCAACTTCATTTGCTCGGTATCAACGCTACAATCAGTCAGAATTTTCCTCTCTCTATTTTTTCACTCGCCATATTAACGATGTGAAAAACGAGGAAACTGTTCAACTTGTCTATGTATTTCACCCAGTCGTCACTATTCTCTTCAACACTGTTTTGGAGAAATTTTTCGTAAATCGGCTTGGATTCTGGAGGGTTGAACAATGCGGAACGGGCATAATTGGTCACTTTTCCAGCATCCTTGAGTTGATGGAAAATCATGAATGGAACTAACGCAAAGTTTCTACAACGAAATTTACGGATGCATGGAAGCCGTTCCCAAAAAAATTCAATGACGTAACTCAGGGCGGTAAAATTATCGGATTGTCTCTAATAGCGTTTAATTATTTTAATAATCACTCAATTAGTCAAGAAAAGCATATTGAAGGAAACGCGTAAATAACTTGACAGAGTGAAAGGGGGGTGCGTAACGTGTACGGTATCACCTTCCGCTAAGAGGCTCAGGTTTTCTTTCAATTTCCCCGTCTTATTCCCGTCAGCTTTTCCTCCTCTCGTTCATTTTCTTTCTCCAGCTTCTTCGACCTACCCCGACGATGCTCGAGTAAACTCGTCTGCTCGTCCTAGTCCGCATCCCCACACCTCAGACTGCGAGGTTTGAAGTCGGTAACGTGGGATGGGCGGCGTCTATGAATATTCTCTTTGCTACTCGTCGCCGGTAGCTGGATACTTACTTACTTGGAGAAGCCCAATGTAGTCGCTAAGCCAGTAAACGGCGCATTCACCGCGCCGGCTTTGCGGTAATGGAAAAACGTCATTTCCCGAATCAGATAGAGGCCTGAGTTTCGCAGACCCAAAGAGACACCGAATCTCGGAAATATCTGAAATACGTCGTTAATGGTCTACTCGATGCAAAAACCTTCTCCGTTCTCCAAACTTTTTTTCTCCCGCAGAGTATTTTTTTTTTCCCCAGTATCAACCACGGGTCTCAAGTTTAACCCCGATTGATTATAAGAATCAAATTGGTAACTTTACTGTACAACAGTCTATGTTTAGGAAAAATCGTCACTTGGCAAAATTTAGGATTTTCTGATGTTCAGTAAAACATGATAACCGGAACATACTCGTACTACGAAGCTAGCGGCCAGAATTACCAGCAAAACGTGTTAAATTTTTTGAAAATAGAAAAATACTGTTCAGCTTTATTCTCATAATTCTATAAAAGTATCAAGGATTCAACGTATTTCACAAAATTTTGATTTTCCGACTTACGCTTTGGCTGCTAGTTTCAGCCTCCTCTCGTACTTGAAAAAGCCAACTCGTACTTAAACGTCACTCTAAAATTGCAAAATATCGATTTCTTCACCCTAAATTTCGTTACGTCGTACAGTCACCGACTTCAGCCTCGTAACTGATTGCTTCCGTGCACCATGAGACCGATCAATTCCTAGTCGGGTGTTGATTAAAGGCAATTGGCCGACCGGAGAGCGTTAGGCGGCTACCCTTGGAGAACAACAAGTCAATATTAATAATCCGCCGAGCATTTGACCCAGCCAGGCAGCCTCTCTTCCACCCCCCGATAGGCGCGAAATTATTCAACGCGTTTCTGCACACAGACGGCGTGTGAGAATCCGGCGTTCCCCTTCACACAGACTTCGATTTTCGAGGCTGTGGTTGTTTTTGGAGTTAATTGGGCAGTGGATGGCCTCGCGGGCAAAGTCCCCTGCATAATTCACCGACCCTACACTCCCGCGCTGGCTGACCTCTGGAGTGATCCTGATTGACCCACAGGGTGCATTTCGGCCGCCACCGTCGAGTCGAGCAACCGGCTGCGCACACGCGTCCGGTTTTGTTTGCCCAGCTTCCGGTGCCCGAATGACTCGCCGGATCTACCCGTCTCTGCTATTAAGCCATTCCCTTTATAACGCTGCATATTACTCCTTTGATACGTGCCCTGGCTCTTGCAGACCTGGAGGAAGTCCATTTGATCCTTTCTCAATTTACGACCATTTTTTCGGCCTTGGTAATTGTGCCCGGAAATTCCGGGGGGTCAGCGGAAGATTTTAAAATTCAGAAACTCGGAGTGTACGCGAGAAGAGTCGAGATGCGGAAAGGTCAAAGTACGGAGAAATTAGCGAAACAAAATATATATACAGAGTCGTTGGAATTCTGACCCCAAATTTCGCTGCCAAGATACAGGAAATTTTGCAAACTCAGAACGAACATATTCAATGTTTGCCTTTATTTAAGAAATCGTGATGATATTTCGTGCCGGAACTATTTTTTTTTTTTTTAATATGAATAAGTCACAATCTACTTTGAGACGCTTGCGCCAACGCTGTTGAAAAATTCATTTTCTATATGTAAAAACAAGAGTACCATGAATTCCGTTTGAATTTCCCGCTCGAGGTTTGAGGCAGCATGCGAGTTTTTCGGAAAAATTCGTTCAACGCGGTGTAAGACTGATTTTTAAAATAAAACAAACTGTTTTGCTTGATTCCTGAACTTTTACTGTACGTACATGAACTATAATATAAACAATTTTAATTACGTGAAAAAAAATGTTAAACCAGTGTGTAATGATCGAATCTGTGACGATATCGGAATGAATGCCGTCAAGTCTCAAGTGTTGCGTAAAACAATTCACGGGCTGACAGATTCGGGGTATAAAAGGTAAAACACCTCCATGCAGCAACGGGAATCGGCTGTTGATTCAAGTGGGAACGTGATAAAAATGACAATGATGAGTTAATGCAATAACTGTGTACCCTCTGACCCTCGCCACGTCCGTCGATCCGTCGAAAACCTCGCAAGCCCCTGAATACGTACACGCGCATTGCATGCGCACCAGGAATCCCGTGTCTACGTAGATGGATGCATACATACAACCGACATAACGGGGGTAAAAGGGGAGGGAGATGCACGAGGGTGGAAATGGAAACTGTATTTAGTATTTAGTGCCAGCTACCAATTTGCGAGAGCTTTCTCTCTCTCTCTCTCTCTCTCCTACACCTACGTTTTACGCCTGGGGAATGAAGCGGATATCTGCGTACGTGCACGTATACTACATGTATAGGTATAGGTAGGTATATACAAGTAAACTAACCAACGATATAAACGGGATTAATACGGCTCAGCTTCCGCCCGAGTTAATAAGAAAATATATATGTATAACGTCTATACAATCGGGTGGGTTCGGCTATATTTTGCAGGATGCATACTTATCGACCATGTGGTTCTCACCGCGCGGTCAAAAAGCGGTTGTTATTATTTTATCCACGGTTAACTGTTATCAGCTGATCTTCTACCCGCCCTGATGCAGCCGACTTCGCTGCTTGAACGAAAATTTGAAATACGATTAAACGAGTGCTGTGAAAACCTTTGTTCAAGATCGTTGTAAAAATTAATGAAATTTCTTATAATCCGATTCACAAGTTGTTCACTTTGAAGTACGTTGTTTCGTTACTCACTATTTATATACCAATGAATTTACCGACGATAATTATGAAGTTGAAGTAATCAAGCGTGTGACTAACAATTTGTATCGTGCAGTTCTTGAAGTGACTCGCGTGAATCCTGTAGCGAATTCAGTAAAACTCTACTAATTAAACGAAAATTGAGGCCGCACTTGATAAATATAAGGACAAAACGAATACGATTCAGCGACAGTGTAAACAGTACGTCGGGTGTTGTGACGTATTGTATAGAACGGAGGCGACGAGGGTCGCCAAGAAAGGTAACGAATGCCCAGTTTAGCGGCTCGGACACGGTAAACTGCATCGGTTTCGGTGGAGATCAGGGTCCCACTGCCGCCCCATTAGAGGAATCATTGTGGGAACGGTTCGCGTCAATTTGTACCCTTACTAACTACGAGCCAAAGGCATTCGTTACACAAGCGTTGGCGAAAAGCGGCAGGGCTGAACCTGAGAGCCGAGCTTCGCGACGCGTCCACTCGGCGCTGGGATTTCAAAGGGGTGAAAAATCGGAAAAACCGACCAAGGGAGTGAATTCGGCGTGACTGATTCGCCGCTTGGTTCCCGAACACTGTTAAAATTCACGTGTAATGTTCGCATGGATTAACGGATTCGCGCATTTTGTCACGCGGTAATATACGCGGGAAAAATATGTACATATTTATTTCATTTTGTCTCGTTTTCTTTTTTTTTTTCGTTTTTCGCTCTCCTCTCTCTCTCTCTCTCTCTCTCTCATGCTCGCAGACGCTGAGAGATAAAAGGTCTCTCTTTTCACCAGCCACGTATACGTCAGGTTTTAATTAAATCCTCCAACAGCACGCTCAAAGTCGTTGATGCGCAGACATCATAATGCGGAGATGTTATTCAACGAAATTACGTTTTCATTTCATGTATTATATGTATATCATATTCTTCGCATTCCCGGAAATTTCCTGGATTTAATTTATTCCCGACTCGTGTACCGGCACGATTTACGTCAACTTTCTTACAGTTTTTGCAAAAATTCCGTCGACCCATCCTCCGGATGCTTTTTCATCTCGATTTTGAACCTCCCTCGATCTCGTCGTGTCTCACGCATCGTGCATTACCACGTCTATTCGCGCAACAACGGCATCCCTTTGTCCCTGTATTTATGTGAAGTCAGGGCTCGCGTAACGATCCTGATAACGACTCATCGCTCACCACCTGTAAACCCCAACCAAACTTCCAGAGACAGAAGGGCGGATAAGCCACCCTGCGCTTTGCGCCTTCTACTCCGTAAATTGTCGGATTTGGGAACCCAATTTTCACATCACTGTATCATGTAAACTTTGCGAAAACAAAAGCGAGTAGAAATATAAACAAACTGATTGAAGCGAGTAACTGAGATCCAGTAAATTTAAGTACAGAAGAACACACTTATACTTTTCAAATTCAATTTCTTCAAGGTGATTCGAAAAATCAAAAAGTAGTAAAGATTTCATTTAATTTTTAGTTGCCTTAACGTCACCCTAGCTCCAACCTCATAATATGAATTTAATCGTACACTGAGAAAAATTTCATTTGTTACAGTAACTAGAAAAATTCAGTAAAACAGGTTTGGTTAAAAAAACTGTTTGAATATTGTTGGAATTACGAAAAACGAGGTACGCGTAAACATTTTGCGCTATCGTCGATCCTTTTTTGGTAATTGCAACGCAAAATCAGTTTGTTTGGTTTACTCTACTTTTCTAGTTAAACAAGGCATTGACGTCAATTTATTGTTGCACGAGCATTAAATTTTCGCAACAGTTACAAGAAAATATAGCAACAGTGATCGTAATGAGAAAGAATAGTAACGAATACTAGACTTTCCGGTAACAGCTAGAATACTAATTTTCATTTTCTACCTAGAACTATGTTTTTCGATTGTGGTAAAAAATGAAAATAGTCAAGGACCGAGCGGTAAGCGGAATTAATAATTTCTCTCGGTGTATTATTTGAGCGATAATATTTGCACATGAAATATAAATTATCCTTAATAATTAAATGAACGTATCCAAAATTGTTGCACCAGTTTTTGCTCTTGAAAATTTGAATCCTGACATACATGCCGAGATACTTGGGCCTTTAGTATTCCGAGACAGAGAGCGGCTATCCGAAGGCCAACATTGTTTCGCGGACCCCAGTTTGTGTGGCAGGTAATAGTTAGGCAACATATCTCCGTCTATTCTGACCCCTGAATGTAGGCGCGTCGGCACGTTGCATCGACGGGTATCCGTGCAGTGTTCGTCGAACATACGTGACGACCCTGCAGGGGTTGTTGTACATACAAGGTGGAAGGGTGAGCGAACGAGCTGCAGGACGAATTTCACCCCGGCTATCGGACTCGCAATTTCGCACTGGTTGACGAACACGACACGGGAGGAGAAAATAACACCGAGTACCTGAAACGTTTCGATTATTTTCATTTTCTGCTTAGGTGCCGCGGATTATTTACGGAACGATTATACCTGTTTATTGAAAAAACGCGAATCCTAGCGCGGTGTGATCACGGAATTACTCGCGGCTCATTCGTAAGTCGAAAACATTTTATTAGTCACCTCGTTTCATTTCGTCGATCGATGTTGGCGAAATAATTGAAGAACAAAAGTTTTCTCGCGAATCTTAGATCGACGAATTTTGAAACTTTTAACATTGTTAGGTGCAGTGCTACATCCATGGTTACGAAAATTTCAACACCCTTGAGGAAATTTACGAAACACTGTCGAAAAATACAGACGACCCGGGGAGGATTCGAGGATTTTTCAAACGGCGAGCCGAGGTCACAGCTCGAGGGGTTGAAATTACGTTGCATACGAGGATTTAGCGACGGGTTCGCGTGGAATCGTTAAAACGCGGTGCTAAACCACAACAGTTTCACCCTATTCAGACAGGCGTAAATCAACAATTAAAACTATCGCCATAAATAATTATTGCGTGTTGAAAGGAGGGAAAGTAACTCGTTCGTATAATTTTACCCCCCGTGTATCTTTTTTCGTCCTTCTCGTTCGAGGTGACTAATTCGTGGCTGAGAATGAATTAACCGAAAAATAAATGACGAGCTGAGTTGGCGAAAAACTGGTGTTTAATTTATTTTTCAAAAATGTGACTCGTCACGCGGTTCGTAACGAACGGCGATATATTCGAGCGGCAAACAGAAGTCGACTCACCCTCCCCAAATTTTCATACCGACTGCAGGGGATGCGATAATTATTAACTGGTTTATTTAACGCGGTTCTCCCTCAGCGGCCCACCCGCTTCACCTCGCTTTCTCGACTAACTTTGAATTAAACACGAATCCATTTGGACATATTTTCCCACGAGATTGGCGGGCGATTCGACGCGTTTATACCGCAGAGGCTGAACCTACATACATACGCACATATAAATTTGACGCACCTTGCAGTGGTCGGAAATATAATTTCCGATTATGCAAACCGCGCTGCTGCACCTTTTCCAAGTCAATTTTCCGACAAATTTTCCCGCAGGAATTCTGGCCAAAAATTCTTACCCAATCTTATACGGAAACACTCGGAGTGCATTCCACGCGACATGTCAACTGGGCCCAAGAATTTGACCTGCGGGCGTAAAATTGCGGGGGCCACATCCCGAGAGGTAAATGGCGAAGGAAATCCCCAGAGATTACCGGGCAACACGTGCACGCCCACTTCGAACATGCCCATCTTTAATTATACAATACTGTCTCGAGTCCGGTTAATCCTACGGGGGGTTGTTATAATCGAGTGTAATTCAGCTGACGGAACGGGGCCCGGGAATCAGGGAGGAGGCAGCTCCAATTATCCTGCGGGAACGGCGTTCCCACCTCCCCCCTTCTCGCCCCCCGGAAGGAAAACCGGGATTCCCGTGGGAAGCGGAAGTCGGATGAATTATTGAGACGGTCGAATGTTGCGATCGAGATGAAATCACTGAAGGGACGCGTGGATGGATGGATGCTTTTTGTCGTTGAAGAAGCGAAAGAATTTACAAATTTCTAATCGAATCGGGGTGAAGAGCGAGAACGAGAGGGGAAGGAGAAGTGCCGATGCGAACCGGAGAACTCGGGGCGGATAAGTGGAGCGACGAAATGGGAAAATCACAAATCTTCATTAGAGACACCGCCGAGTGTCTGACCGGAGTTCTCGTTCGGTTCTGGAACAGCTCTGGTTCTGGAGGGTCGGGACCCCGGCCTCCCATCCTGCAGGACGCTCGCCTCACTCCTTTCGGGGATACGGAGGGGCTGTAAGACCGGACATTTCAATAAACCCCGGCAAACGCGACCCCGAACCACTGACCGCCACCACCGACCCCGCAGCCTCGGTTCTACACCCGCAACTTTGCCCGAGACTAAATGCAATTTCACGTCTCTCGAGGAACTACACAATACGGTTAATTGCAATTCATTATTTTCCGGTCTCATTTTCGTCGCTGTTAACCTTACGAGAATTATCAAAGTTGGTTGACGAAAAGAGGGAAGCATCGAGTCGAAAGTCGGCTTTACTGTATTTAAGTTGAGTGGGAAATTTTAGAAATTGGATTATACTGGATTTGATGCTGGGGGTGGAATTGTAGAAGAGTCATGAAATAGCGGGAAGGGCACAATTACGAATCTTTAAATACGAGACAACAGACGATACGAAATTTCAAACCGTAAACAATCGAAAACTAGAAAGTCAAAGTACAGAACGCTAAAATTTGTATTTAAAATTTACGAAAATATGGAATCGTTGAAATAATATTTTAGTTTTTTTCATACTTTGCTATCCTACATTTTAACTTTTCTATATTTCAAATTTCTACGTTATAAAACTCTGTAAACTAGATTTGAGCGTTCAGGAAAATTTGATATTGCACACCTGTATTTTCCAAATTTTCGACAATTTTCCCCCATTCGTCAATCCGACGTTAAGAGTGTCAAGGAATACGATAAAAATAATTTTCATACCTTCCAAATATTTCAAATCCGACTCGAGGAGAATTCTTTACGTCCGCTTTACGCTTTTACAATTGAATACATTTAGCAAACAAATTCGAGACTTGCAATAGTGAAAATAACTTTCAATTGAATACGAAACTGCACGAACTTAATTCGGTAAAATGAATTGAATATAGTAGAAAATTACCTTTTGAAAAAAGTGGTAAGTAATTTGTGAGTGGAAAAAGGTTCGACTGAATTGATTTGTACCTAATTTGGCAAGTAAATGATCGCGAGTTCGAAGTTTGACAGTGATCGCGATTCGAGAGAAGTTTGTGCGAAAATCGTGGCTTCAACAACATGTTGGATACGACAAAAACACAAAACGTAAAAGGAGCAGATTTCTCTTTCGTAAAGTTTGAGTATCCGGAAACCTGGAAGCAGACCTAATTTGTCGTCCGCTACATCAATTCCGATCGGATTAGCGGAATGATTTCCTACTATATACGAAAGTGACCGGCCCCTGGTTTTTCCTATAAATCTATTTTCCCCTTCGCTCCACGCTTCATCTGATTGGCTGACATTTCGTAGAGCTGACGACCCTCTCTTTTACGGATCGGGCTAATGGGCCTGCGAACTACAGATGGGAATTCGTCGAAATAAGGATCATCCGTCGTAATGGTTGAAGGTCTTTGTCACGTGTATTTTTCACCCCCTCTTCCACCGCGAGCGTCGAATAGAAAGCCCTGTTTAAATTATCCCGAAATTCCGTTGAATTGCGGAATTCGCGTATTACGATGCTAATGAAAATTCAATCAAATCACGCGTATTTCTCTTTTCGCTGTGATCAGAGAGAAGGTCTACGTATTTTTCCAAGACTTAGACGCGGCTCGTCGAAGGGAATTCCGCCTCATAGGCAGGAATCAATTTCGTCTTTCGTTTGAGAATTACCCCGACGCTGTATTCGAACAGAGACGAAACGACGCCCCTTTTTCGCTCCTCGATTCAACTTCTCTGTCCGAAAATCCGCGCAGGTATTGACGAAGGGCGCGCAATGGTCACGGGACAAATTTAACCGGAAACCTTTCAGTTGCCGACGCGACACGTCGCTCCCTTATACTTCCCTCTCTTCCCGTTCGCAGTCCCGAGATCGACTCGCTGATGGAAAAATAAAATTCCCATCCCTATCCTTCTCTCCGCTACTAGGCAGCGATTGTCATTTACACACAATCAGAGTGTGGTGCCTTTTTTCAACCGCAATTTCCGTTTCCCGTTCACGGAAACGGAATTGAAAAAAATTTCCGGATCACCCAGTTTCTAAATTGTCCACTGGCTCGGAAAAAAAAAAAAAAAAAAAACTGTAAGAAGTTTATTCCAAATTTGAGCCCATTTTCGTGTCATCAAACGCACAGAAATCCACGCAGCGAACTTCGTCCAATTTGGCAAATTTCGCAAATATCCAATACAGTTGTATTTTTCCAAGACGATTCGCGTTGCGCGGGTTTGGGTGAAAAAATATCCGATATAAGCTTATGAAAATGGCACCATGATAGTCGAAGATGTTGAGTTTGGTGACCGCTGCAGCAGGAAGGGAGGGGGGGGGGGGGAGGGGGTGGTTTCGGATTGAGGGCACAGGTCGCGTATTGGATCGAGATTTGGGATAACTCGAGTACGGCGCTCTGCGAGGATGAAGGAGGGTTTCTCGAGGTCGGAAGGAGGAGGAGGAGGAGGACCAGAAGGGAATGCGAGGGTCTGTCAGATGTCTTCGTTGTAACGAGACCGCGGTCTGGAAGGGACCGACTGACTGACTGACTAGACTGCCTTTCCCGTATAGAATCCTGCACCAAGACTGCCCAACCAATCCCGATAACGGCCCGCGGTGGAAGCTCCTTCGCTTCACCCGGTTGCCCATTCTTTAAAATTCAAAGACAGATATATTTTCTTCTTCGTCGATATCTATCTCTCCGGCTCGATTCACCGGCCTACGTCAAACCGGATCAAGATTAATCCCCTGCAGCATCTCCCAAACGGGGATCGGACGTCCCTCGGGAAAACGGAGCCGTTTTAACGCAATGATAACTTGGAGTTCTGTTGTTTTTTTTTTTTTTTTTTTTTTTTTTGTTTTGTATTTTGACTTTTTTGTAAAAGAAACTTGCAAGTATAACCAATTTTTAACAGCAGTATGCTTTCGGGCCTCGTTGTAACAATCATAACGACCAATAACGTCCTTACTTCTGATGAAATGATTTTTTATTTTTTTTTTTAGGATTCTTAGCGATCTTATTATAATGCGAAATGTTCCTGGTAGCAATTCAAGTTGTTTTATTGAGTAGAAGCGATGATGATTGTACGGCAGTGGCGCGTATTTCGAATTGAATGGTTGTCATTCGTGAAAAAAATTCCTTAACAGATTTTCTGTTGAATCGCAGACGCTTGAAACTTTCATCGCAGAAGTACACCAGCGAACTACGTCGATCACATTATAAGCAGTTCACGTTGTTCAGACAAACAGACGCTGCACGGATCTGAAACGGGGAGAAGAAGAGTAAAAAAAAAAAAAAAAAACAGACTGAAAACAAAGATTATACACGATTTAACAGATTGGTGGAGGCTCACGGTGCAAGGAAAATCCAAAGCGAAGAGCGAGGCGGACGTCGAGCCATCTAGCTGTATGAGAACGGCCATGGAAGTCGGTTAAGAGGATTACGCGGATGGGATGTCGCGCTTGGAATTCTTGCTTATGCGAATCCAGGAAACAATAGCTCCAGAGTTGGCAGAAATATGTGCACGTACATGTATGCGCTTATTTATACGCATATACGTAAATTATACCCGTTGAACATCATACCGAGAACCTTTACACGCGATCCGTTCGTAATCCTCAACGTCCGATCAACCCAGGTGAAGAATATCCCACCGCTGCCACCAATTTTCGAGCGAATAATTGCTCAAGTCAATCTTGTGTTCATCGTTTCAGAATGCTTTGCTTTTTAACGACTATTTAGATTGTTGACGCTGCCGGATTTTCATTCGAATGAAAATTAATTTCAAAATACGTTATGGATTCAAACGATTAGTCAAATTAACTTTCGAGTAGTAGTTCACAGATCTCCAAAGGAAAAAAAAAAGGAAAAATTAGCTGAGTAGGGGAGGATTTTCACTCTCTCTTATGACTGATGGGAGGATAAATTGATTGTCACGTAGCGTAGGAAGGAACGTGAGTCTGGTCGCTTCGGCAGTGAACCCTTTTCAGGATATATCCGTCTTCGTGATTATCCTGAGGAGAACAGTGTTGGCGGAATGTTTGCAATACATACCGACGTCGCGCGATCTCGTAGCTGATATCCCCGGGGCAAATATTTAGACAGTTGTGTTTGCGGATCGTTGAGACTGTAGGTGTAAGGCGTTACCATACCTTACGACGATACTATGCGTTGCGTTACGTTACGTTACGTTTCCCTCCCAGTCTCAGCTAGACCCTAGACAACGGTGTCGCAGTCTGAACGTCAAGCTGTCTCCGCTATTCGCATTGACGTAGGTATGGTCGGTTAGCGGATTATCAAAACCTGTCAGATATGCCTGTGTCGAGGAATTCTCGGAGCTGGATTTAACCGTCGCAATTAAAATTGATGAGTATCACTTTTCCTTGGGTACATAACATATACATGGGGAAGGATAATTATTACCTCAGCCGCTGGCTTGCAGCTGATTTTAATAATAAATCGAATTACAATGTGGGTACGTTAGTATAGATCTGAAGTTTCGATCGATCAAGCGTGATCCAAAGCTCGAGTTTTCGTTTATTTTGAGTTCAGATCACGAAAGAATATGTGAATTAATGGAATACTTGGCCTCGAATTCGTGCTTTTTTACAGATCATAACCAAGTTTCTTGAGTTGCTCTTCCAAACTTCACGATCATAGTTGTTATCATCGTGTATTTTACGCGGAAGACGATGCCAGGGTGAATACTTTTTATCTTCGGTAGATTTCCAGTGAAATCGATGGAATCAAAGGGTGAAAAATCTTCCTACCTTTCCAACACCGGTGAGTTCCTTGACGCCGATCCTCCTGAGAAGCGCCGGAGGAGCCGGTGGGGGAGATTTGAGAAGAAGAGCGGCATAGCCGTTCGGAGAAATCGGTTGTTCATCCGAAGCGATGCCCTCGTCGCCGGATCGGCGTCTCCGATGAGGACTCGATGAGAGGTTTAGCTTTTGCGCGGCTCTGGAACATGGAAACAAGAGTATTAATGCGTTTCACGAGACAACGAAGACCACGAAAATCGGTATGCCGCAAACTCGCTATAATAAAATTGAATAAATATAGGAAACGGGGCTTCCTCGAGCCGCAGGGATCGGACGATTAAAAGCCGATTCGTCTTGTCCTTCCTTCCTGCCTTCCCGGAATTTCGGTGGCACAAACGCGGGCGACATACCTTAGCTCCTGGCTCCAGCTCCTGGAGAAGGGCGCGGTAATCAGGGAAGGTAATGTACCGGAACCAGGGGGTTCCCGGGGGTTCCGGGACGCTTACCTCTCGCTCCCTCTCCCTCTCCCTTTCCCTCTCCCCCCCCCCTCCCTCCTCTCTCACCCTCTCCGCGGCCTCGTTAACCCACGCTCTGTGAAATTGGAAATACCGGTCCCGCTCGTTGCCGGAGGCAGACCCGGTGCACCCTGCGGCTTCAGGGGTGGAGGTAGAGGGGCGTCATAAAAAAATTTCAACTTATCAACCCGCACAAGCTTTCTTTCTATCCTTATTTTTGTTCCCCCACCTCTTCTACGTCTGTACCATTTTACAGGTTCATATTTTGAAGTGCAACACGTCGCTATACGTTATTGTATCCGGTATTTATTTATTCGATTGATAAAACAGTTGTACGAGCACCGTTTTCTTTTTCGCACATCTTTTCAACCGTTATTTTCATCTCTTTGACCAGACAGAAGAAAAAATATACTTCATCCCACATTAGAGAGTATCGCAAGTCAACTGTAGACTTATAAATAGCGTTTCATTATTGTTATTTAGAGTAAATAGTATTTTATCCATTTACGGACGATTTTTTATTTCGTAAAACCTTCGGTAATGATCAATTAATTAACTATCGGTTCATCTTTTGTCCATAATATAATACGAGTCAAACTACGACAGCTGATTTTTCAACATTCTCACGCATTCCTGAGTTTGAAATTTTTAAATTTTAGTTTCATCTCTTTTCACCGTAATTTTACAGTATTATTCTCAGTCAGGGACCATTTAACGACGCAAGTACAAAAAATCCTACATGGAATATTTTTCTTTTTTTACAAGGGTTATCACGTTTAGGTGAATGAGCATGAGAACAAAATAAAAATTCAGGGTATAAGCTACACATTTACCTATGTACATTGTACAATATGCATACACTGTGCCTGCGTCCTAGCGTATCTTTTCGGCTAGTTAATTTAGGTTTTAACGAGGTAACGCAGCCAAATTTTGTCACAAACATTGCGCCGCCGACTCAAACCGTACAAAAACTATACACGGTCCGACGTTTATGATACAGTTTCACAGTTTGTAGCAGTATTTTTTTCCCTGGTTCTATTTTTATTTCAACGTTTTTTTCTACCTTCTTTTTCACCTTTCGCTGTTGTTTGGCTCTTGTTCTGTCGTTCCATTATGGATTTTACGAGGCGGAACTACTTTCACGGAGGCTGAAAAACTGCGTATAGAAACACTGTTACATACAAGTCCGTGACGTTTAATTAACCCGACGAAAAATAAACTTAAATAAAAGTTATAGCCACTCGACCACAGCATTCGTTTACTTATATTGTGCTTTCTACTATAAGTCGTTGTTTTTTCTCTTCTGTCCGCGGACTCATTGGGATCCATTTTTTGTGGCTCGTTTATAAACATACAGACGATTAAGGAAAACGCTTACAGGTGAGAAATTTGAAGCTCTAACAGAGCGAGGAAGATGAGAAGAAAAAAAAAAACGAGGAAGACAAACACGCGGGAAAGAAAGATACGTTCATTGATGGAGACGTCGGAGGCGCCGAAGGGTGTCAAGTCAAATTGAGCGTGACACGCAACCGGGAAGGATCCATCACTGCAGTCTACAGCTTCTGCCTTGCTTTCCTAGTTCGCCGTGTGTATTCTTGCCACCGATTTTCCGTCTGTCTTCTCAACTATACATGTACGATGCGCTAGCAGAAGTCCCTCAGGATATTAGGGAATGGAAAAGGAAGATACCTAACAGGAAGTGAAAGAATCCGGTATACATAGGACGAGTATAAAAACTTTTCTCGAAAATCAAATCGAGAAAAAATTCTATGACGTCCATAGTTTTTCGACGCAAATTACGCGACCGTTTTTGAAAAATCAGCCCAAACTCCTTCTCTTCTTTTTATCGGCAGACTCGACCCGACAAAGAAAGGGACTTTCTCGCGTGGATTGGGTTCGCAGCATTGTTTTATCGACTTCAGGAACGAAGACCCAGGTGCGTGTCACCCTCGCACAATCTAAGCATCAATCAAGATTGCGAGTCCACGATGTGCTTTCGTTCGAAAGACGCGCGTGTCCTTTGACTCTTGTTCCAAAACAGAAAACGATCTATGCGCGTATTCGAAATTACTCGTTTGTTTTTTTTCAAGCTAAAAAAGACAATGTTTAAGTTTTTATCCAGCTTTAATTTATTTGGAATCAAATTTCACATGAGAGATAATGAAACGATGAAAAATAGTTTTGGCGAAGTAAAAAATGGTTGAACAATGTAAATCCACGCAAAGCTTCAAGTGACGAAGAATTCAATTTTTCACATCCTAAATCGCCTAATTTGGAAATAAATTTTATTTAAAATGTATTTATGTATTCAGAATACACTGTTATTAAGATCGTTTCTTTTTTTTTTTTTTGCTTTCTTCAAATCCGATCATCTTATTTCATTTTTCATTCCGCGAAAGATTAGGAAGAGTCCAATTAGAAGGAAAATTCAACGACGGTCGACGGTTTTAAGGTTCAAACAAAATGTGACACGGTTAATTTGAAAGATAATTTACGTCCGTGGAGACATTTGAAGCTTGGCAGTGAGCCACGGTTACGAAGAAGAGAAGGGGTACGTACGTACTGCAACACTAGACGCTCTGCAACGACGTGTAAGTATAGAGAGGTATCTGGTTAATCACGGAAATTATGGCACGAGCCTTGCTAAACGTCAGAACCAGTTTACCTCGTCATTAGTAAGCCCCGCGCCAGGAATTATTCCGTTCGAATCGCTTCCGGAATGTTGAAGCTCCCGTTTTCAACCTCTAATGTAAAAACAAACGTGATAAACGGTTTTGAAAATCGTTAATCATTCGAAAACAGAGAAAAAGATGGAACTGAACCTTCGGACCGATGATTTATCCACGCTCAAAATTAGTCCGCGATGTATCTTAATTTCAACAGTTTTTGTCGCATCTCCCATTCTTCCGTATCTTGTAATGGATTATCATTGTCTGTTCTCGGCACAGCCTCGTCTCCTTCAGAATTTAATTTTAGCCTCGTTTTTGAATTTGCGAGCTGGTTTGAAAACCTCGTTAAAATGAACATTCTTCCGCCTCTCTTCAGCAACGCTTAAGGTATTTCTGAAGCCTTTTCTCTTCTGGCTTCCTGAAATCGACAGTCTGAAGAACAGGGGTTTCTCGAAGGAAAGTGTAACCTGTGCGGACGTTGAAGGGGAAGAAGACGAAGAAGGAGGAGGAGGAGGAGGAGAAAAGTTAGGTAACGTACGAGGAACGAAGCGAGGCAATTCAATCAGACGTGGTAGCAGCGAACAGCTGAGACCACGCATCCCGGCACTCTTTCTCTTTCTCTCTTTATTTTCCCCCTTCGTCCGTCCCACTTATCCACCGCATGATTTATTGCCGAACATTTTTGCAATCTTATTACACGTATGTGCGGTTGTTTCGCGATTTCGACACAGCTGGTTATCGGTACTACGCATCGCTACAAACAATGATGAATTGAACCTTCGGTTCTTCAAACTTTAACGACCAGACTCTGTTTAATTTCCCGCCGACGGGGCTCCGAGGCCGAAATATGCGTGGAGGATACCATGCTTAAAAGAGAAAAGAAATGACGGATTAAAATAAGTAAAACTTGTAGTTACGGTTTTCATTTTTCACCTTAACCGAATACTATAGTCCTGGAAACAAACTGAAAAACTGTAACCAAAAAATGTAGTATAATTATTGTCCATTTTTTTACCATCGTCACTAGCACTACATTGTTTGTAATTAAAAAAGTGACTAGTACAAATTTTCTTGTAACTCCAACAATACTTTAATCGTCGCCGAAACGATAGGCATCTTATCGTAGTTTCGTAACTACTTTAAGAAATGAAATTTGTCGCGGTGTGTGAGCGATAAGTTTTTTTAAAAAAAAAAGGTTGCAAAATTTATGGATTATGGAGAAGACCTGGCGTGCACGTTCTTTTCGGTACCCCTGATGGCTGGAGGGGTCGGAAAAGGCAATCGCAAAAACGTGAAATACGGTTATACGCGATTCCTCGTGTCGCCTCGATGACGAGGGCGCTTTCTTCGGCCCTCTTCGGTCGTTCTTTACTCCGTAACTTCGAGGGTTTCGCCGCGTCTAAGTGCAGAAAAGGGCGTCGTATGGCGACCGGCTCATTTCATGCCGCGTTACAGTTGTAATTTGAATATTAGCCGGATTTATCGCCGTCATTCTTCGGTTCAGTCCAGAGTTTATACACGCTCCTATAATATCGAGCCGTTAATCAAACCATAATACCGTGGAACTTCGCGCCTCGCAGTGAAAATTTTCACAGGTTATCGTAATTTTCTTTCATCTCTCTCGGATCGTTTCGTTTCTCGCTCGGCAGATCCAACGCCGCGAAACTGAGTAGAGGGGGGAAGCGGGGGAAAGGGAGCGAGTGAGATGATCTTGGAAAGCGAAGCCAATTTTCTAGTACTTCAGAACACGCGTTTTCACCTCTCCACTTCCTCCACCGACTTGACAATTTTACCCGTCTACCTTCTTGACATTTTTTCTGGATTTTGAATAGCGGGAGATGCTGCGAAACCAAAATTGGTTAGACACGCGTTCAGAGTGACGTATTCATTCTTCAATATCCATACACCGGTCGCCACGAATCATGTAGTCGATTCTTCAATCTCCCTTCACGTGGAAAATTGTTCCTTGGTCCGAAATACCGCCAACTTTTTCACCTCATGTCTTTTCTCTCCTGTTTTCGTGACGTTTCGACTCAAAAAACACTTGATATAATTCGACGTCTCGTTCTTAGGAAACCAGCTTCTGATTACACAAAAAAAGAAAGCCATAAGAATTTTTATAGGCAGAATCGACGAGGATGGGGATGAACAATGAACGACGCAATTTTTCATCTTCGCCGACTCATCCGATCGCGGCTCTCTACCAAATTCACACGAGACTCTTCACACGATTCAGTTCAATGGTTATGATTGAACTTCCAGGCCTGGTTATTTGACTCACAGTATCGATTTCACGGACCCGTGAATGTGTGACATAAAGCTGACCGTCGAATAGTCGGATCTGGTTTTAATTTGCGACTTTTAGAAGGACTTTCCACGGGCAAAAAGGATCTCGAGTATACCCTCAAGCCAGTCCTTGTGAGTCGAACCTTTTATTGCACAGGGACCTCGGCGAGGAGTGAAATTCTCCGAAATGTATATTGAATCTTGACCGTCCTTCACAAGTCGCTGACAATTTGATTGCATTTTCAGAGATGCAAAGTCAAGCGGTATAATTACAACTAATATAGCTTCGAAATAACACACTTAGCTGTGAACATATGACACTCCACTGAAATGAGTCTGTAATAAATTCTAAATTCTTTTTGAACTGCTTTAATTGAATAACGAGTGAACAATGTAGTAAATTAAACTGAATTCAATTCGTAAGACTGAGAATTCATTCCGAATAAGAACGCATACTCACACTCAAACCTATACCGGTTGGCAAAGTTAACCCGCTGAAATTTACAACAGAAATGGGCAAGCATTGAATAGCGAAGGGACTCGTCCCGAGTCTGTTGACATTTTTAAGAAATTCCTCAAGCTTACCGCCCCCTCCGTGGGGGTTTAGTCTGACATTATGCTAACCTGCCTCGAAGTCCGCCCCACCTTCTCTTCGCCCGCTACTTTTCCACGGGTTTCCTAGCACGGCATTTCCGCTGAGCTCGACGAGCCGAACCCGACCTCGGGACTTGCATGCCTACTTCGTCTCGAACCCTCGCCTCGAAGAACGCCTTGATCTATGAGCTCGTCCGCCACCTCGTCACTTGTTAACACCTACACCGCCCCCTTTCGAACCGCTATCGCTACCCTCGCCTCGGCGAAATATCCTTAAACTGTAAAAAGTTACGCGTCCCCGGGGAGAGACGGGATCGAAGATCCGAATATCGGTATTTGCATGTGTCTAAAGTCCTTTAGGCGACACACTAGGATGTCCCAATTCTTTCTGAAACGTGTTGTACGTCCATGTTTTTACCCGCGTGCGTTCATCGGAAGCTTATGGGGTGCGGGGGAAAAAATATAAAAAGATCAAAAACTTGAAGGGCCATAAAGTCGAATGTTTGAAGAAAGAATAACGTGATAGATAGAATTTAAAAATGTTGAGAGTCGAAGTAAGTAAGTCTGAGGAGGAAAATATTAGAAAGGTCAAGACACAGAATGACAAACTGTGGAATCGTATACAGATTTTCGATTTTGTTATACCATGTTTTGATCCTTCTATATTTCGACTTACCATGTTTTCAATTTTCCGTACTTGAACTTTCAAAATTTTAAAATTCTACGAATAAAATATTCGCTACTTTGTTCCTTCTATAAACTAGCAATTCTAGTTTTTTACCCTCACCCAGCTCATGATCATAGCTACGGTTGAGGGCGAGGAAAATATCATACCTACAGTACCTACTGAATGAGATTAGGTGTGCATATACATTGTTAGAGAAGCTTAATTATGGCGGTATAATATCGTGCAGAACTGTTGTTGACATTATTGTGCGAACAACGGAACGACAGACGAAGATCCGGGAAAGCAGCTCATCGTCAATCGGATATGGAGAGAGTCGAGTCTGGGGCGAAACAAGCTAATTGGATTACAAGAAAGATCAAAGCGGGGAGGTCTGCAAGGGTAATGAATGATTTGGCGCGGCATCGGTGATAATTACGGCCTTGTGAGATTCGCTCGCTCACTCGCTCAGTCAGTCACTCAGCGCCGTTCACGGTGAGCCTTAATATTTTTAAATGAAAAGTTCGAGGACCCCAAAGCTACGATTGGGAATTTGTTATAAATCGTCTCTATAATACATTTTTCATTAACTTGAAATAATCCCCTGGGCCGTTTTTTTTATTTCTTAAAAATTCGTCAAAATTGCTATGTATAATAACTTAAACGCTAAATAAGCTGGTTCATCCTTATTATACGAGTTTGAATAAGTAACTTTTTTCAAATAAAAATTTCTTTTTCAAAAAAAAAATTATTTTATTAATTTTATAAATATGGCTAGTTTTTAGTGATTGTTGAAAAATACTTGAATAAAATATTCATGTTACTATTACAATAATGATTTGCAAGTACTTTAACTTACTTAAATATTTATTCAAACTCGTATCATAAGAATGAACCAGCTTATTTAGCGTTTAAGTTATTATACATAGCAATTTTGACGAATTTTTAAGAAATAAAAAAAACGGCCCAGGGGATTATTTCAAGTTGATGAAAAATGTATTATAGAGACGATTTATAACAAATTCCCAATCGTAGTTTTGGGGTCCTCGAACTTTTCATTTAAAAATATTAAGACTCACCGTGCGTTATATTTCATTCGCCCTGCGACTGTAAGAGGAAACGAATTCCTTGATGTTATCACAATACTCTACGGCGGACTGCAAAGATCGAATGATCAAAGAGAGAGAGAGAGAGAGAGTAGGTCTGAAGAGAGCGAACCTAGATACTCATCCGTTATTCAACTGTATAACATGAATATTGAAGGGTTTTCAGATTCGTACAAAGTTGCGACATCGAACCGCGAATAACGGATAGAATTCAATGATCAGGAATTAAATTGCGGGTGGAGAAGCCGACCGGGATTTTCCACCTTCTTCCGCGTCTCAGATGTAAAAGTACAACGAAATGTTTCGACGATTTGATGCCGGCGAAATTACCTCGGAGACGCGTATATACGCGTTCGCTTTAGCAGTATACATACGTGTAAGTTGCCTTTAACGTCCGAGAGGAATAAACGAAATATAAGGGAAACGAGAGGAATGGAAACTGCGAATAAAGACTGGCCCAGCCGCCCGCGTCGGTTTTGTGGGCGAATTTATATTTAAACCATTTATACTCGCGGAAATATCAGCGTCCCTCTGATGTACGCGGCGGCGAAAAGCCGTAAACCGCGACGCTCGAGTACCGCACTTCACTTCCCTCGGTTTTTGGCATTCATTTTCGCACTGTGCGTTTCCCAAATTGTCGGATTAACGTTTCGCCTGAATCACGCGAATCAGTTCGCGTAATACTTTTGCCTCGTGAAGAGTATTATTTTTATTTTATTTTTTTTTCCCGACCTCCGTCAAGTTTTTTACTACTAGAAACGTTGACTAGAAATCAATCCAGTGAAAGGAAAAGCTACAGAGAATAGAGGATTACGACACAATAAGAAAATTTATTGATTTCTCTACGCGGAGAGGCGATTAGTCGTGATTAAAAACAGCAGCTCGGATTGTTGAAAGGTGATTCGTGATATTCGATTCCACCCGAGTTTATTCCGTACGTAAAAAACGATCCTTCTTCCGTTCCCTATTTTCGTTATATCGTACCCTACGATATTTTGTGCGAATACACGAGCTGCAAACCGGCCTGGAGTTAATTCTTCACTTTTCACGTACGAGAAAAAAAGTTCAATCATACGAGCAGCGTTGAATCGATCATTCGAATCAAATACTATGCAATATTGTGCAACGCTTGACGTGCAGGTGTACCTTCACGTAGAGCAATCAAAATTTAATTGATTCAATCGCGAATGTTTCAATTTTCACTCGGTATAGAGAGACGTTTAATCAAAAACTATTCAGCCTTCTTCGCAACCATCGCTTCATTTTTTTCTCCCTATAACGTAATCGTTAATGAACTTTTATCAATCGTATGTTGATATATGAATAATCGTACGATGATTACAAAACTCGCCGACAGAAGAAAAGTAAAGAAATACAATATATTCCAGCTGAATTTCTGTCCGTTTCGCCTTATCTTACACTATATCGTTACTCTGACAATGAGCAAAATTTTCTTCGTTATAGTAACTAGCAAAATTCAATAAAGCAGGTATCGTTAAAAAAACTGTTTGAATATTGTTGTAATTGCGAAATACGAGGTACGCCTAACCATTTTGCGTTATTCTCGACCTTTCTTCGGTAATTGCAACGCAAGATCAGTTTTTTTGGTTTACTCTACTTTTTTAGTTAAACAAGGCTTTAACGTCAATTTATTATTGCACAAGCATTAAATTTTCGCAACGGCTACAAAAAAATATAGCAACAGTGATCGTAATGAGAAAGAATAGTAACGGATACTAAACTTTCCGGTAACAGCTAGACAACTAATTTTCATTTTCTACCTAGAACTATATTTTTCGATCGCGGTAAAAAATGAAAATAGTTAAGGACTGAGCGGTAACCGGAACTAAAAATTTCTCTCAGTGTACTTCGGAAGTCTCTCGGGCTCTTTTCATCGCTGCCTTGCGTTTACTTCCTGACATTGTTTTCACAGCAATTACTCCCGAAGACGTGCATCAGACAGCAGTCGGACTCTCGGGAGGTCGCGAAGAGAAACGGACGTCCGGCTAAAGTAGTGTAGACACAGCTGCGGTCAGCCGCGAATGCAGGAGAAGACCGAGTAGTAACGACCGTACGATTCGGACAGGTGTTAAGCCGCGCTGCCTTTTTCACTAGAATTCGCACAACAAATCTCTCCAAACAATTCCGAGCTCACCTAAATTTCCTTCGCGAACTGCATTCGGAAGCTGCAAGCTCGCACCTTTTTTCACTTCCTCACATAATGGCGTTCCTGTAACATCTGGTCCATAAGGTTGTCACCAAATTTGTATGTAATATTATTACAGTCAATCCCAAATTGTGACACTTCTATTGAACTTCTGAAAAAATGTGATTCACTTTCCTGTGCCTACTTTTTGTTGTAATTAATTTCTCACTTAGTCCGTAATTTACTTCAAAAATCTCTTGTATCAATATCTCGTTTGCATCAGTTTCGACCTTGAATTCGACAGTTATTGAAAAATCTAGCTTTCCAACTATTTTTCCACTCTATCTCCCCAATATAATCTAATATGTAACAAACAGAACATTTGTTATGAGTTCTGTTCACTGTTACCCAGTATAAAGGACAGTTATACAATTATTTCAAGTCATATTTTCTTTTGTTTTTCTTTGCTAGCCTGAATGTAAGCGGTTAGGCCTGGTCAAAACGTTGAAATAAATATTTATTTAACGACCGTCTCCGACGAAATTTCTTCATTCGTTATAATGACGAGCAGATAATTAGCTCCGCAAGTTGCAAGCAGGAAATGAAAATGCGAAGATTTTGGTCTACAGATTTATAGTACCGGAGTTTAGTGAATGAGACTGAATAGTTGAACTACAAGTTGTAGGACAGAGGGAGTTCTGAATAATGTGCATGTGTTCCTGGCTTTTGCCTACCTTCTATACCGTGGTTCGAGCCAATGTATGAGCTTGAGAAACTTCGCAAATACTTGCCCGTAACGCAGGTTCGCAAGCTCTCGCCGTATCCTGCTGGTGCAGTGAATAGCTCTTCCACTCACTCGTCACTAACTCTCCAGCGAGTTCTTATAACAGGCACTGTGATTGTACTTTGCGAGAACACAAACACGCGTGTCACGCGTGTCTCGGATGTGTGGTTCTAGTGTGGAACACAGAAGGCCTTAACACATCCCTTGGAAAATAACTATTCGAAGCTGTGTCGTCTTCTCATCCGTTATCGTTTATCTCGGGGAAATCCCAGGTCTGTTTTAGAATTACGTGATCACAACGAGTACAAGGTAGAAAGTCGAGTAGAGATTGTGGATTTTAAAACGTCGATCAAACGTGAAACCTCAATTGTTTAACAGATCCAAAAATGTCGATCGTTTAAAAAAAACCTTGAAAACCTCAAAAATCTTCGATAAATGTTGAGACTAAAAATGTTCTGGAATATTTTCGAATTGTTTGAAACCCTGGAAACCGATGTACGAAATGATAAAGGACGTGGGTACACTGTCTTTAAAGTAATATGTGCTGATGAGAAAAAAATTTTATAAAAAAAAATATCTGTCGATCAACATTCACGAGATTTTTGTTTCGCGTTTGTTGAAAAGGCTGCACGAAACGGACAATTTTTTTTTCGCTTCATGACAGTGCCTATTAGTAAAAATTTGTGCCGATCGATCGGTTCCTATCTCATAGGCTGCGTAGATTATACCTTGAGGTTGATGAAAGGAAAACGAAGGCGGAGTCCGATCTCGTGAATAACTGTGCGTGGGTTGTCCATCAAGATTATTGTATTTTTATGTAAACAACGGGTTGTGTACGGGAAATTAATAGCCTTCGTGAGAAATGATTTCCATTAACGGTAGGGTACGGGATTTTTTCGTCTTCTTTTTTTTTTTTTTGTTACCGTGGTTTATACTCCTAGTTTTCTTTTCTTTCGTGTTTATTTTTCCATTTAGCGACTGGCACGAATAAAAAATACATCAAGCTACTCGGCGAGCTTTCGGAATTAATTGGATCGAATCCAGAAGGTGAAGTCACTTTTTTCCATCGCTTCTCTTTCTTTTCCCTCTAAAGAAGAAAAAAAATAAAGAGTAACCCCTGCATCGTCGTGCGTTTTATGACCTGGGTGCAAAAAACTGTAGAAACAGCGAAGCTGAGCCTCTATGCACTTATATCGAGCGTCCCGGTACACAATTGCAGAATATATTCTCACACGCGTCAAGCACTGTTTTACCTGCGTGTGGGTGGAGGAGCCTCTGCACTTACGCAAGAGTTACTGCAGCAGAACTGCCTTCGGGACACGCAAAGTCTGCGTGCCTGCAGTGGAAGTTATGCGACTTGAAAAGCTGCAGGCTCTTAAAGATTTATACCGCGATGCAAAAGAAGCTCGAGGGGTTTCAAGTATTCTCCTGCACGAGTCTGCTTGTGAATCGTCACTTCGATACGCGCCCTAATAACATTTTATCAGTCTTCACGGCTTCCGTATTTATCTAAAATATCGAAAGCATACAGTCATTTTATTCCGCTAGTTCTCAGTTAAGACTCACGCGGGCTATAAAATTTGTGAGAGTAAGTGAAAAAGAAAATGAAAAAAAAAAAAATACACGTCCGTCAAGAGTGAGAAATGTGTTGCCTTTTTTTTCAGGAATTGTATACAGCCAACAGGGAAGACAAATTGTAAGGAAAACTGTATCCGATGCAAGCCATGCTGTTCGCCAAGCGGTGAAAATTGTATCTGTATAGGCATAGTCAAAACTTCCGTAGTTCTTCGAAACGCTCGCGAAGTTAGTCGTAAATCAAAAGATGGCGCCTACGTCGAGCGTGTCTCGTTGTTGTGGCCGGTGTTTTTTTATTCCACACATCCTTCTCCTCCGATTTGACGTCATTTTCAGCAAAACGCGCTGCCCAGTTGTCGTCAGAATTGCACTCGCCGAAAAAACAGGGGGGGGAGAGGGGGAGGGAGATCCGAAATAAATTAGAAATCGGGATAAGGAAACGAAAGGACGGAAAGAAAGAAAGAAAGAAGGAAGGAATGAAAAAGAAATAAAAACTGGCACCGTGCGAGTCGTAAAAATGTCGCGTCTTTGCCCGCGTGCGGTTAATTAGGGGGGCGGAGTGGTCTGTAATGGCGAATTAACCTCAGTCTCTCCACCTCCGTGTTTTATTAGTTTAGAACACCGTAACGACTTATGAGCGGCGATTTACTTCTTCGGTTACCGGTCCTCGCGACTCCCCAAATACTGCGGAATGCCTCGAGGTGTGCCGCTGTATAAGTGTGTTAAATTAAAAGCAAAAGCTACGACAGATGATGTACACGTTAAGCCACCCGGTACTTTTTAGGGGCAGCGATAATTAAGCACAACGAAACTTGGTAAACCATTTAAGGCGCACCGGTTGCTATATATGTGTAAGTATAATATAGACCTCAGGTAATTATTAATTCCCACGGTATATTATTAATTACATTAGTTTCTTTGTACATAGATTTAAAAATCAAGCCGCGTGTTTCAGTTTGTTCATTTTTTTTTTTTTTTTTTTTTTTTAAACTTTTATTTCTCACAATTATGATTATGATTCGGTGAAAATACTTCGGTGAAAAAGAATAATTTTTTTTTCTCTTCGTCAATTGACAAGTTTTTCTTAATTAATGGGCTCTGTGTCTTTTCGAATGTGTTTTGTTTTTGAATGTTTTCATCACAAACGAGTCCAGAGCTTTGAAAGCAACTATAATTATGTGCATTACTGTCATTCGACAGTTCAACTTTCTCTTCTGCTACTCTTCCGTCCAGCGACGTTTTTTTGTCTTGCTGGGGATAAAAATTTAATTTTATTTCTAATAATTATTACATCGAAATATCGAAGTCTTTCATCGGAAAACTGAGTATAAAAGACTGTTAACGAGACAAAAATCTAACGAAAGGACTTGAGAAAAGGAAAATGGAAATGGGAAAAAAATAAGAGCCGACATTTAATTTCCTATTGGCCGGATGGTTGACACTTAAGGAGACAGGTTTAGCGGGAATTAATGGTCTGTATTAGACAAATGAGTTACTTTCTCGTTTCACCGTGCCGAGGGACAGGAAAATAAAAACGCTGGTACAAAAAAAAAGACGAAAAGATAAAGAAAAGCAAAAAAGAGCCAGAAGTCCCGACGACACATGTCGCGCGAACGCTACTGTGACTTCTATTAAAAGAGGTCTAGTCGTCGTTGAAGAGGGAGAAGAGAAAATAAAAAAACGTTGAGAAAAATTAAAAATAAATCGCCCAAATGAGGCGCGTATATTTCATTCATTCGCTCACTCACGGATATAACCGCATTCACTACTCGTCGTCTATTGCTTTCTGGCTGCAGCTCGGTGGTGAGAAGCGTAAGGGGAAAAAGAAGAAGAATAAGAAGAGGAAGTCGGAAAAATAAGATTGAAAGTCAGATAAGCACAGTCGGACACACCGCGTTAAACAGGAAACAAAGATCTCAAATCGTATATACGTAAAGTTTATTTGCCCGATTTATTTGACGATAAAGTTTTATTTATTTTTTTTACAATTAACGCAGGTTGAAAATTGGACAGAAATCCATAATTACCACCAATTCTATCGCTAGATAGTCGTACGATAAATATTTAGTGAATTATTTTATTCGTAAATTACACTAACATCATTTTACAAATAGAAAATATAAAAAATAAGGGAATGATAAAAAAAAGCTTAGATATGCTTGAAAACCGGGTTGACTATTTCGGTTTTGCTCTACGATGGTTATTCTATTCTGAAAACTGTTGTCCATAAATTCAAGGAAACACGTTTTTCTTCTTATTTCATTGTCAGCGTCGTAAGATATTTGATTTTGGCGCGTTGCATCTATCGATACTGATTATGATGAAAAAACATTTCAATATTGCATTGACTGCTGAGAACAAAAAATAAATCTTGTAGTAAACGATCGTGTCCGTAAAAAGAGCTGTCGATGAGTGAAATCGAACGGACTACAAGACGTTCAAAAAATTCGCAGTAATTTGAAATGAATCAGCGACATCTAATTGTAAGCTTTTGTTCAAAATCCCAGTATTTATTGTTTGCAAATCTTCAAAGATACCTTCGTAGCCTCCAAACATAACAATTTGCCAAGCACTTGAGTTACGACTACACAGTAGTAAAATGTTAATAAAAGTATCGAATTTGGTTAGCCAGCTTCTCATAAAAAAAACCAAAATTTCACCCTATCATCAAACAGAAACTAGCTCCTCCATAATCAGTGAAAGCGAAAAATGAGAATCATGTACCGCAGGATCTATTTCAGTGAGTCCGTACGGGTTGAAACAAGGGTGAAGCTGGTGTTGTAAACGGCAAATGTTTGTTGTTCTCAGGCGACAGATAAACGTGCCACGTGTTTAGAGATCCACGTTCGTGTGTAGCCTGGACGTCGGCGTAAAAAATTGTATACTCAAGCCGGACTTGAAACATATTTTGTAACTATGTTTAGAATAAGAAGGTGGCTTGGCAGGAGGCGCTTCAAAGAGAGACACAGACTGACAGGATCGCTCGAGTAAGACGAAGAGTCGGACGTGATATCGTTTACAACGTGAATTTTTCGAAACAATTAACATGTCGCATCACTCGTTTATACCGCTTTAGCACATTGTTCAAGCCGCATGAATTATCTACGCTGTCACACTGCGCTCGACGAGGCATTTACAACAGCTCGAATTAAAATTTTAAACTGACGTAAGCGCGTCGACGAATTATTCGCAAACGCCGCTCACGCGCAGACCGAAAATATATAATTGTTTTTTTTTTTTTTTGTTAGAGGCATGTGAATAATCCTAACCAGGCCAGCCATGTGTTTCTAAACGCCACGTTCATGCTCGTTGTCAAATATTTTCCATGCAATTAACAGTGTCAAGAGAGAGTGAATTCGCATCCTCGAGGCCTTTTTGAACATTCCGTTGTAAATTCCATCCAAATCCCACAGCGAGAACGGAATTTTTTACTTTTATTACTTCTTTAACTTTGTTTGTTATACTTAACTGTCATTTTAATTCAATTGTACACATTATGTATCTCATTTTGTCATACATTATATATGTGTACTGCAATGTTCACTGATTCCTTCCTTTTCCGGCTAGCTTGTTTTCCATCCGAAACAAAATACAAGCTCGTTTCTACACGAATCATCTGACGATAACTCGTCATTGTCAAATAATTTGTATAGAATCGAACTCGCATTTTTATTCGGAGCGTAAACAAGTCAGTCGGAAGAGGAAGGCATTAACGAACATTATTGTACACAAGTCTGTAATCTGTTCCTTGTTAAGTGGATTTGATAATTACAGTTCGTCAAATGTTCGCCTCGTTATCACGATGGATGAGAATAATTGATTATTTTAAATAAACGAATTTTGTACATACTAGATTGTTAAAATCATTCCAAGTAATTGTGAGAAGTGATTGTGGTAACAATTTGGTAATTTTCGAGAACGATATTCATGCAGCGAAATAATCATTTCAATCAGCGAAATCTATGGAACTAAGTTAATCAGGAATCACGTTAAAACCGACTCAAACCAGCCGAGATACGTACATTACGTTCATTAAGAATTATTGCACGGTATTGATTATTTCTCGCAACGATCATCGGTGTAAGAATTTTTGGAATTCAGAAAAGACCATTTTCCTCGAAACACAGTGATAATAAATAATATAGAAGAAGCATAAAGAATGAACGGAATAAGGTAAATAAATAAAATGCCTCGCTCCGGCGAAAATCTTTTCTTTTCTCTCTTCTTTTTCTTCTTCCGCATATTTTTGACACCTAGCTGTCAGAGTGGGGTCACGCTGAGCAGACACGACGTCGCTGAAGTCCCGAAGGAATATACCGAGGGTTCGGGAGAGGTTCCCGAATCCCCATCCTCTGTTCCTCGAGGAGTTCGAAGAGGCAGCGCGCGTGTTTTGTCTGAATTTCCATGATGGATGCGATGGACTTGACGGATGTAATATGCGAAAGAGGGCCTCGCGTTTTATTTTCATTTCCTTTTTTATTTTGTTTGCGTTTTTTTTTTTTTTATCTCAAGTTACATTTTTTCAAAAAGAGTGACGCGATCCCCTCCCCCGTGAATTCCTCTTCCCGAAGCGCTCAAGTTCTAGAACCGCACCGTAACCGATATCGAACCCCTGAACCATGGTCGGAAAAAGATTTTTGTATTCCGTGTATGGAGCGACGATCAATCCCAACGATGCAAATGCCCTCAGAGATGAAGGCCGTAAAGAACCCGGGAGAGACTCGCCCGCATATGCCGATCATGCACCCTGTTATGGGAAACCATATTTCGTAGTGAAATCACATCTGTATCTACGAATTTTCTCATCTTGTTTTACCGCGTGTTACTGAACACGATCTGAAATATTATGACGAGGCGAGTAAAACTGGATTGTAAATATTGTGCAAACCCGTTTCTTTCATTGGGTGTCGATCCGCTCTCCTTCATGTTTTCGTTTTTCGGGACTAGACTTATGAAGTTTGAATCAACCCTCGAAATTTCGGTTCCAAGAAGTAATTTTAATGCCTTTTTAAACTAATCAATTTCAATCAGTTATAAGGATGAAAAAAATTTACCGAAATGAACGAATCTTTCACATAATTTATGCAGTCGCAATCAATTGCGCGAGCTTTCAACAAGTTTGCAGATATTGAAATATCACACCCCAATTTTCTCCAAACTGTCATTCTCTCTCGTACTTTCTTGCAGGACTTGAGTTTTTTATTCTTTCAACCACGAAAAAACCCGAATGATTGATATACCATTATACAATTTACGGATGAATCGGATTTTCGCGCATTAAATTTAATCACGATTCTATGCATCGCGAGTGGGAAACAAAGTTTCACAGACAGAAGCGCGTGTTGAGAAGTGGGTCGGGAATCAACGGATGATGCAGGATGACCTTAAGGATCATCTAATGGGGAAATTGAGCGGAGACCATCAGCTGGCTGGGTGTTTAGGATTTGCCGGCATTTAGGATCCAGTGAAACCTGAACTTTTGATATTAACACCGAGGGTTACGGGTCTGCCTTGCGTATGAATACCGGGGTAAATTCGAGGCTCTCAATATCCTCTCGGGCTGCAGCAGGACTGAAGTTTCTCTCCGGAGCTGCGGCTCCGACTTTCTCGTCTCATCTCCTCTCCTCTCCTCTCCTCTCCTCTCTCCTCGCGAGAATTCTCATCTACGTGACGTGCACCCCGAACATCCATCGCTCGATACGATCCTAAGCTGGAGTCGTCGCTTCCCTCATCCGCCACCCCATATACACGCGGGAAAGCAGCCCACATCTCTCGTCGACCCCATATAAACCCCATGGACCGCAGTTTCGATATGAAAATAAAATCGATGCTATTGTTTCACCGTTAGGAATTAAATTGAGTCGTATTTTTTGCCTGCTCCTTTTCTTTTTCTTAGTTTTCTTCCTCAAGGGGCTCGATGCATTGCTGCAATGATAGAATTGCTAAATCTCTGACTTTTCGATTCTCCAAAATATGATAAACTCTTTTTCGGTACCGAGGGAGCGGTTTCTCTTCTTTTTACATTATTGCTCGACGTTGTATCAGGGTTTTTTCATTTTCTAAACGATTCTTCGAATTTTCATACTATTCAAAATGTCAGTGGTTGACTCTGACTCCGGACCACAATACCTTGATATTTTCATAAATCCTTGAAACTAGTTCATTCTCTCGAAAATCTGTTCTATCCCGATATCCAAAGACTGATTTTCAGAAAATTTCATCAACTATTCACAAATTACAATTGAATAAACTGAAAGGCTTCGACGGCACACCGCAATTAATAACGAATTCGCCGAATTTTGCGAATAAATTGACAAGGCGTGCGTCGATTCGAAGAACGAGGGATAAGAGCAGGGAGTAAATGAGAGAGAAACGAGAAATCGCGTAAAAAAGGAAGGACAAGGACGAAGACGTACAGAAGAGAAAATTACTCGAGACAATCGGCAATAATAAGCGCTCGGAGTCTCAGAAATTGGTTGAATCGATGATCTGGCGGGTTCTGAATGGACTTGGCACGTTGAATAGGGAAGGTAAAGGTGATTTCAATGGGATTGGACCGAAATGCCTTGCAGCATTATCGCTCAGTGGTCTGCCGGCGTTTACCTCCAGCTCTCGCTTCGGCAGCAACCTTTCGACTGTTTCTTTTACGCCCACTTTTCCTTTTTACTTTTTCATCACATTTTCTCTCTCTCCCTCCCTCTTTTCATCCTTCATTCTTTTTTCTCATTAACTTGCAGCCTCCGGCCGACGTAGTGACGTTACCCTCACTAATACCAAATTCCCTACAACACCAGAGTTTCTCATCTTTCATTTTTTTCCGCCTACCTTTCCAGCCAACTTTTTCCCTTTACTCTTGACTCGATACCATTTCGATGATTTTTACCATTTCTTCTCCCTACTCGTGTCAATTATAGAACCTGCGATCAATCTCTTCTAATTTCAATCTACGAATCTACGACCGCATATGTCCAGGTTAATATGTAAAATTTGAAAAACAATATCCACCCGGAACTGAAATCAAGCTTGCATGCTTCGCTGTTTACCTGCAGCTGCACATATATATGTATGCACGTGAAACTTTGCTTTTTTTTTTTCTTTTTTTAGCTAAAAGTTTTTCAATCTGGCACCATTATAATGCACGGATGTTTTTTGCTCTACATTCTCTTTTAAACTTTCTTCTACCATTTTTTGCTCATGCCTTTTTTTTTTGTTCTACTTTTTTTTTTTTTTTTTTGTCAGTTATATAGTTTAACCGCTACTTTTACCGCGAAGCGTACCGCGAACGACTCAAACTAATTTCTGAGGATGTAAGTTGTATGCATACACAGAAGAGCAGTACGCGGTAAAATGAAAGCGCCTGGTAAGCTGGTTTCGTTGTGAAAAATGACAAGGGTGAAAAAAATTATCGTAAAAAACGTTGTAAAAGAAAACGTTAAATTAAAACGTATCGTTCCTTTCTATAGTCAGGTTTTCCCCCACTTTATCCTTACGGAGCTCGACTCGTCGCTCGATTACTTTATGACATAATTTGTGCATTAACACGCTTATCGACAATGTCTGAAAATTTAAGTGAGAATCTTGAAGACGAATTTGATAAGATGATGATTAGATCACGAGATTGGATCCTTACAATCTCGCAATTATTTTGACAATTTCATGCGCACTCGTTATGCGGAAAAAGCATCAATAGAAGCACTGATTGAATACAACTCTGTGAGAAAATTCGAGTGCAGCATTAAAAATGAATAACAAATGGCACATTTGTCACGGCGATGACGGAATTGCGTAATTTCGAATAACGACGCAAAAACAACGCGCCTTTCGAGGAACACCAAGCCACATTCGCAGGATCGAAGAATATCTGAAGCTGCAAGGCAAAAGCTTGAATAAAGCCATACGATCACATTCGTATAAATAAAGAATAGGAAAAGGAATTTGCATTAGTCTGTATTTCTCCCATCCCATTATTTTTGCATCTTCTCTTTTCTCCTTTTTTATCTCCTTCGTCCCATCTCTGTTTCCACTGTTTTTCCATCGTTAACGCACAGAGACACGAAGGGGCATTTTTCGCAGCTTGCAGTTTTGCAGGCGAAAAGCGAACGGCATGCGAATGTTTCCATTTTCACCGCAGAAACTGATTCTGTTGATGTTAATGGGGTATTTTTTCGCGTTAACGAATCGTTTGTTTACCGTCGATGGATAACCCCCAGCGGATGTGTACGTCAAATGAAAAGTCCATCTATAATACCGGCACGTATTACTGAGAAAAACTTAAATTAAGTTGAAAACACTATTTTATTGGTCTCTTGCACCATATGTTACTGTTATTTTTAAAATATATCAAATCCTAAGGTTCACCGTGAAAGAAATTAAAAATCCAGGCCTCAATAACTGAAGATTCTATTGCTTATTTTTCCCTACAGGAAGTTTTTCTTGCATTTGAAATCCTGATTGGAACGCATCAATGGATTCAAGGTTCAACGAATGTAATGTGACAGTGAATTCTATTCAATTATATTCACGTAATTTGAAATCTTATCGTTCCATTTTCAATCAGCTTCAAGATTAACGGGAAAAATAATAAATAAAAATCTAAGATTAAAAGTTGAAGTGGAATTCCAACGTTGCGGGTAAAAATTTCATCAAGAATTCAGTACGAATCAAGTCGATGTTTGAAACGTTATCGTATAAATGAAACTTTGAAACGAGTCTCGCTATTTGCCAAACTTAAAATTACGTCAAAGTTTAACTGAATTTTGAAAATATCAGTACGTCAGCTTGATTATGGTTTACCGAATTCCAGACAGCCCCAAAGTTCTGAATTGACGAGTTTACCTAAAAATGCACCGTTACTTTTACGTTGCAAACATCGACCTATAATTAGTATAAATATACAGTACCCATTTTAATTCCCAAATGGTTTAGATTTCGAATTATGAAAGCGTACTTTCACCTCAAGGGCTGAAACTAGGTAGCAATAAATTTCAAACCCTAATTTATTCTCTGGTAATAATATTATGCCCCTGGAAAATAACAGCACAGACAGACGCTCAAGATATTGGTTTGGCCACTGCTAATGATTATGGATGTGTAATCCTCCGATACCAGGACCAGCAGTGTGATATTTGAAGAAAAATTCTCTGTTATAATATCGGACCAGGAATATAATAACGGCCAAGGTACATACATAAGTTAAGTAAAGGATATATTTATTATAAATATATAAGAAGAATATTGTCTGCACGGAGTAATATTGGATTTATTGTTTTCCTCGAGCCTCGTGATGGGCGAATCCAGCTCTATCGGCGGAGAGAGAGAGGCAAGAAACGCGGATGGATACGTGGGTATTTGTCGGCCAGAGGAGGAGATTTAATCCTGAGGGATCCTCGACAGGACTGACGAACCTCAGATGCGCGTAAAGGCTCTGATACCAACGGGAGAAAATTCACTGATCCATGCTTTTGGATTTAGAAAAAAACAAAAAACAAAAAAAAACAAGGATTTCACAACCACTGCAGCCACAAAAAAAAGTTGGTCTTAACGATTAAAATTTAGTTCTTACGACGAAATTTCAGGGTTAATATATATCCGACCAAACATTATTTTCACACAACAAAAACGTTTGGTTGATTTTATAGTGCACAAAAAACAATGTTTCAGTAATGTGTAAGAAAAAGTTTTGCAAATGTATGAAAATGACTGTTTAATTGTTGTGACTGAGAAAATTATCGTTTTGTTGTAATTTATGCTACATGAATTACGAGTGGCATGAAACAACAACAAAGAAATATAACATTGTGAATTAGCAGGTTGATTTAATGGTTTCAGACCAGCGAATGATTTAGTTCTGTTAATTATACTAGACGGATGCCTGGAGCTCGTACTGATAACTGCTCATATTACTTCTCTTACGAAAAAGGATTTTCGATCAGTCATCGAAAGTATTTTTGCTATTTCAACGAAAAATTTTTTTGATTTACGATGCAACGTGTTATTTGATAATGGCAATCAATTAGTAGCTCTCATGCTGGCTCAAATCTTCTAATTTTTATCCATCAAATAGATTTGGTAAACTGTATGATGAGGCAATTTAGTTGAATCTACCAGAAGGTATTCAATATTTTGATAATTCCATAGAGAAAAGTATAATTTCGTTAAATCGACTGAATTAAAATCGAGAATTCATATTTATAAGTATGTTTTATTCAGTTAAATTTTTATGCAATTTTCAAGCAATCGTGTCATTAATTTTCGTATCTTCAACAAAATATAGTGCTACCATGAAAAAAAATATTCTACAAAATGCGTCTACAAATTGATTTTTTTTAAAAAGCAGAAAAAGTTTGCTCTGAGCTTGAAACCAAGGGAAGAGAGAATGAAAATGAAGCTCTAAATTTTCGAGCTTTCATTACCCAAACCGTAAATCTTCTGTGAAATTCGTTAAGACAGAGCTTAATCTTGAGCTTCTGAGATAAAAAATTCTTTCAACGAAGAAGCCCTGAAACATTCGTTCATTCGAATAAAAATCGTTCGAATTAAACAATCAGAATACCAGCTTTCAATCAAAATTCATCCAATGAAACAAACTTTATTCCAATCAACCAAACTTCTCTCGATTTTTCTCTGATTTTCATTGTCGGACGCGTTTCTACACATCCGGGGTTATTTTTCCGCTTTCAATATTCACCGAAAAGCGAAAATTCCGCACAAGCAAGTTTGCCCGCGGGACTGTCATTTTCGTACACCGCATCTGGGTGTTCTTCTCTTTCGCAATCAAAGAACACGGTCGTTCCGTTATTTTTTTCTTGTTGTTTTTGAATACTAATGTTTTTTTTTTTTATTTTTTTTATTTTTTTTTATTTTTTGCTTTTGATTTTATGTCCGTTTGTTCGTTTTCGCTTTCCCTTTTTGCTCCTATTCGTCCACAACTTTTTCTCCTACTCCGTAGTTTTGTCGATCACGTTTCTCGTCTCTCCGCGTTCTGTCTTTCTCTTCCTATTTCTCTCTGAGCGTTTCCATTCGAACAATCTATGGACGCCAGACCGTCTTGGAATCTTAGATACACACGGAGCAACCTGCATTTTGTCTCTTCTCTTACTTTCTCCTTATTTTCTTTCATCCAAATCTGATCAACGCATACGCAAATATTTGATCGGTATTTCCAATAATGAAACTCTCTATTCCTCGAAAACACACACGGCATTCTTTTGTGCAAATACAGCGCATATCTATTATATTATGCATCACATTCCATACGTTCGTACTCTACGATTCGTAAAAAAAAAAAAATGATCCGATTTCTAATTACTTGACATTAATCTGATTCACGTTTTTAGGGTGAATCAATATAAAATCTAAATTCGACTTGCAAAAATGTTTAAGAATTTTCAAAACCTTACCGTCGACAAAACATCACGACTCAAAACAACCCTCAAATCGTTTCGATATTCGCAGCAAAATATCACGCCACGACTGAAACTTCCAAATTCAAATCACAAACGAATTCGAGATCGATAAGAAAAAAAACAACTCCGCGGATGTTTTCAGCAGGGTAGCGAAAACGCGCGCGGTTGAAATATGGCCAAAGCGTATAACATAATTTGCATGAAATTTAAAATTGGCAGTATATCGTAGAAAATACCTGCAGCTACCAGCCTACCCATCCATCCGTACAACACAAGTTAATCATTCAAACTTTACGTATAATAAAACGAACCTAACACAGGCGTACAAACACAAATACGCGTGTAAATATAAACATATTTATACGTATTTAGAAATTGCAGTCACGTTTCTGCGATGTCACGCCGATTCGCGTGTGCATCGATTAGTACCGCGTACACAAAGACGGATAAATATGTACTCGTGTAAATATGTGTGCACATTGTACATAGAGATGCATATAAAACGGAACCCTGCACCGTGACACGCGGGGCTTTTGCAATGCGTGCCATGCAGTTCTGACGGTCGTTTTATTACGCTGCGTGCACATCCCTTCAGAAACAACACATGCACCTGTATCGACTCCTGCAGAATGCAAGTACAGTCGCGTACATGTGGGTAGACTAAAAACTGCAGCGCTTTCAGGTATGCATCGAAACCGCGGACACGTGGGCGGGTTTAGCAATTTTTTGTCCCGTTATAACTCTTCGCGGTTTAATTTTTTTATTTTTTTTTTTTCGTTTTTTTCCGGCTTTTTTCTGTTCCAATCAATTTTATCTCTTCCGCGAACTGAAATTTATTCTACCCAACGGACGACTGCATCAGCAGCTGTGCGAAAGAAAGAATTTCAATCAACTGGAAATCATCTGCACAGCATACACACACGTCCGGACGGTAGATGATTAATTATTGTTTCACTCTGTATCAATGTAATAATGAAAAATTGAATGAAAACTTCTCATCGCAGATCGGCAGTCGCATGTATGCTTTTGTATTACACAGACCCCGGGGTGAATTATGAATAATTATACTCTTGTTTTCCATACCTTGGCGACTCCTTTCCTTCCTGTCCTCCACTAGCCATAGTTTTTTTGCTATTTCTTCCTTTTTGCAGTATGATAAGTTGGATATGAAATTTGAGCTGCGGTTTTTTTACTTTTTTTTTTTTTTAAATTTTTTTATCACTGGTATTTCGAAACTATCATTACTCCACGCACTTTTATGATATGTTTTCAGAGTATGTTTGATCCATTCTAGCTCTCGTTTTTTTTTTTTTTTGTATTTCGAATAATTGTAATCACTCGTGGTCCGGAACGTGTAAATTATTCAACGTTTAAGCTCGATCGGTGACGATTGGTTCTTTTACGATTTACAAAAAACGTCTTTTCACAAAATATTAAACGAGGTTTCAACTCCAAATCACGTGGTCTTGATATTGCTTATATAATGCCTGTTCCATATTTTACAAAATGTACACAAGAACACAACAATTATTGTTAATACCGGAAGCGTAACTCAATTTGATTTCTGATTGGGAGGCAGTTTTTCTTCTGTACAGTTTTACGAAAATTTTTCACAGTAACCGAAACCGGAACATCCGACGTTCAACAAGCAGGTGCAAATTAACATTGCACCAATGATCAAAAACGTAACCAATATTTTTTACGAATAACAAATTAACTCTGGACTTAATCACGTGCCGCTTAATCACGTGATTGTACGATATTGTAATAACAAATTATATCAATGCGTTGCATATCACACATGTTCACGCTGATGTACAATAAAGTGCAACAAACCGATATGATTAATTAACAGAGGTATAAATTATTTAACGCACAACAATAATTATCAGCTCACGTTTATACAGCCAATTTATTATTCAACAAACATTTTACTCATTCATTCACTTTTGGGTTAAATTATTCGAAATTAATTCATTCGCTTTTTGCTACGTTTCGTTAATTTCGGGTGTCTTGTTGCCGATAACTTCAGATACTTTGCACGTGAAGTTTGAAAATAAAAACGTGCCACGTATCCCGATATCATAGTCTATAAGATTGTTGATTTTCCTTCATTTTGTAGAGTAAAAATTAAAATAACGATAATAATTTTATTGATATCAGTTACAAAAAAGTTTATGTCAATTATTTATCCGTCGTTTATCAATTCCTGCACAATCTCAACAGTTCTCTTCTCATTAAAGGCTAAACATTTTTAAGCACATCGTATGTCCTTTTGGCACGCGTAATTTTTGGCCATTTTAAGCGCGTGTCTTTTTTATGTTGGCAAAATTTTGGCATTTCGTTATTATAACGGTATTAATTCCAACTTTCATTAGAAAAATACGGAATAAGACGGAGACGAAGAAGAAAAAAAAAGGAAAATGTAACAGTTGCAGGTATTATACAAAGCATGTGAAATATGATTTATTACGTCACGATTTTCTTTCCCATTTGCGTTGAATTTCGTTTTTCTCTCAATCGTTATCGGAGTCTACAGAAAATGTTCAAACTATATAAACTCCAAAGTCGGTGGATCTTCTCTCCTAGAATCTCCGTAACAATTTTATCGTGTTAACGGTAACGACAAAAGCGATTTATCGTCGGTCAGAATAAAGTTTCAATTACATTCCACAACGTTTTTCATACCCTCGTGACTCGATGTTATGCGATAAGTCGAAAACTTTCACCGTGTAGGTAATCAATCAAAATATGATTCAAATTTGGAGTGAACAAGACAACAAAGAAACAAACGAAAAGAAAAAGAATAAAAAAATAAAAAAATAAAAAAATCATCCAGCAAACAAAATCAAAAGGTAGGGAAACGAAAGAGAAAAACTCAGAGGTTCGGTTACGAAAAATTGAGCTTGACGTGCCGTTTGACGTTCGACGTCACGACACGCGTCTCGAGCAGAGCGGCGGCGTTTCTCAGCTTGAGTTTCGGTACATGACGACGGATATGCTTGCGTGTGTGACGGCGCGCGCCGCGCAACTGCCGCCCGACGCCGTAGCAAAGCTCTGAGCTTTCGACGGACGTCGCGACGCCGGGCGCCGGTTGGCGCAAGCGCTACCGACGTCGCCCGAAGGCTCCCAGCCTGTATTGTTGCTCGTCTTCAAAGCGAACAACGTGAGGAATTGGAAGTGTCCGACGGCTTACGAGCCCTGTTCTCATCCCGCGATACTATCCGACACCCGTCCGTCCGACCTTAACCTATATATGGTGCCTTCGCCGACTGCTTTTCCTGTTTAATGGGAATGTTTTGCAAAATTTTTCGCAACCGTTTGCGTCACGCGTTGTGGATTCTTCGAATTTACTATCGCGATTTCGTAGAATCCGTAACATTTCTTCATTTCTGCGCCAAATGACAATGTGTTAAAGTGTTTTTGTTCAGAATTGTGTACAGAATGGGCCTGCTGAGCTCTTTTTCGATTACTTGATTTGAGATACGTGGACTTTGATACTTGGAGATATATGTACGTCAACTTCGAAAATGTGTAATGAGATTTACAGGAAACCAGGTTCTCTACAGTAACGAAAATTAAAAAGAATCTTCGCTGATTCTTTGCATACGGTATTTTAAGGATTAATAGGACGCATAATAAGGTCAAAAATTTAGTGAATCGAAATCGTGGCGGAACAAAATTGAGTTAAACAAAGCAACTGGAGCTGATCAAGTTGAATATGATTCAAAAAAGTCCCTGTGATCTTATTGAATTCCAATCTCAAACACTCTGTTATCCAGATCTTCAGAAAAATTATATCGGTCCACTATTTTTTCATCGTTAAATCTGTGTAATTTCTCTGATGCCATTCAAAAATAATTTATAAGGTTTGTCTTTTTAATTAATTACAGCCGGGGGAGGGGGGGGGGAGGGGGCAAAATGAAATTAGCTAAAAAATTTTATAAATAGGAAAAGCAATACTGTATTTACGATTGTAAAATGACACGCGATGATCCATCTTCGGTCATTTTCGTATTTGCATGGATTCTGGTTGCCTGCACATACCGCACAACGAAGAGAGGAAACTCGTGACGACGTGTATAAATATTTTACAGCGATAGCATTAAGGGCCATTGGAATTCGTTACAAACTCGTTTCATTCGTAAATGAATTTCCTACAAATTGTCTGACACAAATTGTTTCTTGAGTTCGTTAGTCGTCAGATAGAAATCCGGTACTTACAATCGTAATAATTGAAAGATGTCAATCTTGCGATTCAACTAAAAATACGTTTTTTTAATCTCAATTTGTCTCAGACCATCCGTGTAGAATTGATTTAAAAACTAAATCAGCTATAAGTACCTGGTTTTAATCGGACAAGCAAGATTTTTAGATGAAATGGTAGAATAATGAGATTTCTATGATTTAGTTGAAAATAATGAGGTTTATGTAATTGAATTTCAATATATTAACATTTTCTCCCCCATCGCGGAACTTTGATAGTTGGATGTAACTAAATTAGCTTTAATGACATTATTTAAAGTTCTGTTTTATCGCGTTCTTGTTGCAAAGCTTTTTCACCTGACTGTACACGTCTACGTCATTAAACCTCGCTCGTTTAGAATACATCGTCTTTTTTTTTTTATTTTCTACGAATTATCACAGCTGAGAAACGTAGATTGTTTCGACACTTTTCTATCATATCATTTCAAACCGACTAGGTAGTTTTTTCGGATTTCACGTATGAAATGAAATATTGTTAAAACTGTCGTTCTAAAAATTTCCTCAAATTTCAACATCGTTGATAAGAAATAAAGAAAAAACGTTCAACGAAGAAGAAAATACTTGAATCAAACTTCAAAATTGACAAAAAAAGTTCATTAAACGTCTCATGAAAAGGTATCAAACGTATACATATTTTTTTTTTCTAAATAAATCTATGGAATTCATTTTGCCGTAAATTCTCCTTAGGGGAATAAATAGAAATAAAATTCGTAGGTAAAACTGTACCTCCAATAGGTCTACAAAATTTTATATTGATTTGTTTTTTTTTCTAACATTCTCGCCACAGAATAACTTCTCAATTTACTACTAAAAATCTATGAATGTGGATTGTCAGTATAAACTACTTTTTTTGCCTAATCTTTCCGTTTTTAAAAGGGTTGTATAAATACAGAGCGCGAGTTGAAAATTCGTTTTGACGCCTGAAGCAATCGTCTGAAATGCTTTTTCCTGCAGAGCCACTCGACTGCACGAGTCTGAAGGTGGTTGTTGACCCTATGATGCAGGCTAAGGAAAGGGTAGCTATGGACCTTCGGTATTTCACAGGATGTATTTTTAAAGTAAAAAAATACCCCACGACTGTTATGCAGGGTTAAATATTCGTCCGCTGAGACTGTGCCTCCAAAAGTGCGGACCGTTCAACTCATCCCAGGCTTCAGTAAAAGAAAACTTCAGGACATGTGCATATGTAATATTAAATCGACCAAGTTTTCGTAAGGCTATCGATTACTTCGTGGTTGCTTGCAGTTTCGTGTGCAAACTGTGAAATTCGAACAATACAATAATTATCACGTGTACGAGCACTGTGATAAAAGCATAATTAAGACAATCCAAGAATGAATATCTGAGAAATTTACATTTTGTTTCGTAAATTCATTAAATTCTTATAACCAATTAAACACGCTGGTCCGTCTACAAAAATTGTCTCAACCCATTGACCCGTAGAACCAGATCTAAAAAGAGATAGTAGGTCGACGTGTAATACCAAAGTATAACTTCCGGTCTGCAAGTTTCGCAGGCTTTAATCTGGACATTGCCGAGCGCCCATTGAGCGGAGAAAAAATATCCTCTATAGACGTACGTAGGTATTCGTATAAAAGTAACATAGGGCAAGAGTTTCAGGTGAGCTGTAAACAATGGGTATGGATTTTTAATATCTGCAAGGTATAAACTCCGAGGCGCGGGTTTACGCTGTGAAAACGGTGCCAGGTTTGGATCGGTGGGCGTATTCGGCATTGTTCCTCGTGTGCGTAGCGCCACCCGCACCGGCCGTATGAATTGTTAATTTTTCCCTGCTTTTAAAGTGGGGCAGCAGTGCGGTGCGGAGGCTCCGCTGCACGGAGGAATACGGATGTGGGATCGCGTGTCCCGGATTCCCGTTCCCTCTTTCGCGATAGCCTAACGAGCTCTGGAGCATATCCTGAAACCGCCTGCAAGAGAGCTCCGTTTTCCACCTTCACCAGGGGAAAACTCCGCCCTCCTTTTTCCTCTATCATCCCCCATATCTAGTCCACCCACATGCCGCGTGCCCGTGTAAGACGTTTCCAGATATGAGTTATTACGTACCGCGGGTGTTGATGACGGTGTGTATACCTGATTTCTTTCGAGTGGTGGAATCCTGAGAGGGGGGGGATCAACGTAATTGTGTCCCAGTTGCGTCTTCTGGTAACTATCTCACGTACGTTCAATGACCTCGATTATTCATGGTTATTAGGAGCCCGGAGGATACGACGAAAGGAGAGGAAATGCTAAGTGATATGTTCTATGGATAAGTGTGCGTTGTACATCTTTGGTTATATTATCTACGCAACAACGGTATTTCTGTGACGATCATATCGAGGGAAAAATTACCATGTGACAGGACGCGAAACGGTGTGAAAAAAAAATGACTCAAGTAGTCGTGGATTGATACGTACTCTTATATTTTTCTTCGTTAACATTTGGATCCTACTTTTATAACGAGCTCATGAAATAATCATGGTACAGTATCGAATTCCTTATCATGATCAGACTGGAGTTTCAAAATAGGTGCTTTCTTTCATCATGCATTTCGTTTGTAGAGTTATAGCTTGGTGTTCGTGCTGAGGGATTAATTCGCTCGTAAAGTTGATGACTCGGTATCGCAATGACGTTAAGGCTGGAAGCCGGATTGTGATTCGAAGTGAATTTGATGATTCATATTGTTAAATCTTCTTCGAAATCGTGCGGAATAAATTCTGATAGATATATAATCATGCAAAATCATTGCGAATAACTTGCGAAAACATTTTAGCATTGGAAATCATGAAAATCGATAAAAGTCCTGCAGTAGATTACGAAAATCACAATTGATTCGGCACTGATTCGAGTAATTTTCATGGTTGATTGATAGCGTTATATGGTTTTCGTTGATTTCGTACTATGTATACCGTCTAAATAATTTTCAGTGGGTTTTGGAATTCAGTCACGATTCTCAGCAAATTCCTGTAGTTTCCTGCGATTTAGTGTGTTCCGTGAATCATTGTAAACCATCTCTAATACTGTAAATTCGGTTGAAATCAAATTTAACATTACGTACCGATGTATACGGATACGCTGGAAATGAACGAAAATATGTAATGCGATGGAAAGCAGTACAAAGATTGTTCTCAAGGACAATCACTGTTACCCTTAACTGATCACTCTGGGTGAACTTGACCCCAAACATTTTTCAAGTTCCTCGTAAAGTTCAGGAATAGAATTTCATAGTTAAAATCAATTCAGTAGAAAAAAGAAATCTTCTGTTTTACAATATTTAAACAGTCAATAATGGTCAGTAAGACTGAGAGAGCTTTTTCTGCGATCCTTAAAAAATACCGAAATATTTTTCTTAGATGTTTAGAACGCATGTTGAAGCAGTACGTCACTTTTTTCGAGCTGGGGTCAATTTCACCCAGTGTGGCAGTTATGTGATTCTACTAAGGTATGACAATTAGAGTCAACCGTTTCAAATGTAACAACAATTATTAACTGTTGTAAACACTCGCTGGGTAACTGAACCATTTTCTTAGCCACGAAACACGTCCAATCAAAGCCAAGCGATTTGCCACGTTGCAGTGTCACGCAGTGGGTGTAATTGGAGCTGAACGTGAAAAGTCGAATCTCGTCTGATATGGGGGGTGGAAAATAAAACGTGAGAGATAACGGAGAGTGAAGGATGAGATTCGACATCGAGAGAGGTGGGATGGGTGTCTCATACCCATCGCAGTGTTTTCTGGAGCGTTCCAGCGACGCGTGAAAGGTGGACTTCAGCCCGAGGGTTTCTGGGGATGGCTCGCACGGCTGGCCGCATCTCAGATCTACTCTCAAGGCTCCCAGCCTCCGATTCCGACGCCCTTATCTCGGGATCGGTCTCACATCTGGTGACTCTCGGTTCGTCCAACGGAGAGAGACATCCGGTCGTTCTTACTCCATCCCCCCCTTCCGTTCCGCTCAAGTCTGTCAAAATACACGTGTGGACCTTTCCTTTATACCTATGTGGTTAGCTTGTACGATGTATTTCTATCTTAAGGAACTCCGAAGCCGCGAGAGGCTGGCCACCGATCGTCAAGTGCACCTGACAGCTCCATTTGCGAACTCGCCGCTATTTCGAATCCTCTGAATCGGGACGCTCACGCTTTTCCAGGTGCAACGGACGACGAACCGAACGCAGTTTCAACGGAGTGCCGTGTCCCTGGAGATGTACTTTACAAAGATTCGTTCGTCAATCTCTGCGGAAAATTCGAAATTTTTCTGATATTCGGTGTATTTGAAGCTACGATGGTTCAAATTTCATAGAACATGCCGCAGCTTTCACTTGTTTTCAGATACAATAATAACGAAAGAATTTATAAATCAGTGATAAATTTAACCTCTAGTTCGCCATTTTGTGATTTTCGATAGCTTATAACCAAGTTTAATTTTGTCTTCAAAATTATATCGTCATAGTTTTCGATCAAGCTTTATTCGTCAGAATTTTATATGGGTAATAATTGTTCACTGCAACGTAACAATTTGAAACGAGACATTTGAAATTGAAAAAATTTCAAATCTACTTTTTTTGATGAACGACTATGGTCCGCAGTAATTTTTTACATCAGTTTCGACATGATGTATGATGTTCGTCGTACAGAATAGAAGCCTCTTCGATCGCCATTTTGAACCGTCAAATTATTGATAGTACAAGATTCGACACTGGATTTTAATAATCCCAGAAAAACAGGTAAAAAATTCTATACCGAAGAATTCGATGAGTGAATCGCATCCATCTTAATATAATCTCATATAACCTAACCTAACTGAACCCAATCGAATAAAAAAACCGACAACGAATAAAAAAATAAAATAAAGTAAAGAAACAACGACGCCTAATGTGCCTGAAATCCTAAAATTCCGGTAAAATAACGGAAGGGAAGAAAGCTGGAGACGGTGACGGTATGCGGGAGCAAACATCATAATTCAGGAATACGCCGCATACTTCAAGCGAAGCACCGAGGTCCTGCGGGCGGCCAATCGATGGGGTTCTAGGAGACGCTTGCAGGATATGGCGGTCTCTCTACGGTCGGAACTTCGCGTCGCGGCTAGGAAAGCTTCACCGCGATTCTGAACATATTTCATACTGCGGTGGCATAGTTCAGAGTTAATGCTCAATAATGCGAAATAAATTTAAGCTTAAACGTCTGTTTCACCTGGGAAACTGAACGCGTACAAACGACAAATCGAGAGTTTTTTTTTTTTTTTTATTGTAAGACTCGCCGTTCGACTCCAGAAAAAAAGAAACCGAAGCTACATTTTCTTTATCTCAATTACGATAATTATACAATAATGTACTTAAACGTCACGCGTGCACCTGAATTTAATTATAAGCAAGTTAAACCCGAACGAGAAGGTCGTCAATTCGATGCAGAAAATGGCAGTAAAGTTAGTGAACGAGAGTTGTGTGTATACTTTGAACGACGTTTGCACTACGTGACCGATTCTTTAAAACCAGCTTCAGCAAGACTCGTGCAGGTGAGATTGAACGGCTCAAGACCACGAAGTGCAGCGCTGAGTGTAAAACTGATTTTAAGAGTGCGAGCGTGAATATATTGGGAGAGAATTTGTTTGAAGATTGAAATTTTATTTGTTTCCACGTAGAGAGAATTGCACTAATAATGTACTGAAATTTTATATCTCTCCAAGCGTACAAGCGGGTTGAAACTATATTGTCAAATTACAGTAAAATTGAAAATGATTTTGAACTTTTAATCTCTCGATATTGTTACCATTTTTTTAGACTCGAAATCGATGAATCTTCTCGCTCTACATTCGCAATGGAAGAACGGAGTTTCCGGATTTACGCCCCTGGAGCTTTCGGGAATTATATGCGTCTAGCCGAGGGTCTTAGAGGGGCGTAAAAATCCCCTTGCGGAAAACTCGGGATACGGAATGAAGAGAATAAATCTGTAACAAGTGCATCAGCGGGCTTCGCGGGACTGATTTATAAGGAAATGGCTGGTGAAAATAGCCGTTTAATTTAAAGGCTATACGCCTATATTGAGTCGTCGTATAAATACGGACAAGGCGTTCCGCAACCCAATGACCAATGACAATCCGGCTTAGGTATTCCTGTTCGCGGTACAACGACCCTGGGATAATACCAAGTCCGAGGGTCGAAACGCAACTTCTTCTATTTCTTCCCTGCTTTTTTTTTTTTTTTTTTTTTTAAGATTAAAGTCTACTGCAGCAAATCACGCTTCAGAAATCTTCCCTTTTCTTGTTACATCCTCGAGTGTGATTCGTCTCTCGAATAAGGGGAATTTGGCGACGAGATCCGGTGGCTGATGAAGGTCGACAAGTTCAAGTTTCAATTTCGAATTAACCGATCGGAATAGTCTGAAATTTTTATGAACAATTTCCAGTTTCCTTTTCTCGTTTTTGATTCTTGGTACGGTTAAATTGTGAATCAGTTTCTAAAGAACTTTTTTACTCAGCCACATTATAAGGAAATCAATGAAACGATTTCATCGATACTCTATCGTAGAACGAAATAGCAAAAAATATGGCATTAAAGGCCCAAAATACGCCGCGTGCAAATTGCTGAGCCTTTGACGGATGGAAGGCGAAGTTAAAGCTGCGCGTGGATTGAGATAATTAGACTTGTTATACAGCTGTGGATACAGAATACTCTGCACTAATTATACTCCGCTGTGTTTAATTGGCTATAAAATGCTACTGTGCATTATAGAGCGCTGAACGCAAAGACGACGCCAATTATTCCGTTTCGTATTTCAACCGATTTTAAATTCTCGTCCACAACGCGTTACACGTTGAAAAGATGCTCGTTGTCTTTTTTACCATCACTGCTCGATGGACGACTTTTTATTATCAATAAAATTGGATCTTATTAAAAGGCGGTCGGAATTTGTAGTACAAAGAAGAAACGTAAGATACAGAGAGAAAAGAACGATAAAATAACAGGAAAATTAAACGCCATTATCATCAAAATTTCGAACAAATTCTAGTTTTAATGAAATTTGGCTTGAGCAAAATAATTTGAATCGAATTTTTACCAGAAAAAGAGTGCAAAATCAATATTTCACAGCGAATCCAGAATTTCTACACACCTTTTCGAGAATTTCGAGAGGAATGCAGAAAAACGTGTAATCAACAATTTGATTTTTTCTTTTTACCTTTTTTTTTTACCCTGAATAGTTGTCAATAAATAATCAGGTTCAAAGATGTACCAAAAACGGGGCGAGCTTTATACCGTACAACCGAAATATGTCACTAGCTCAAACACACACGTTCGTACCGCAAATTTCAATAAGAAATCACTTCACGTGAAATGACAAACAGTGATTTATGAATCGAACCAAGCGCGCAAAATCGGCAACTCTAGACCAAGTGAATAAAGAAATTTCCCGGACAAGGATGAATCAGAATCGATCTTAAAAAAGTCACTGACGAAGGAAACCAATTCGTTAGAGTCTTTACCGAAATCAGTTTCGAAATAATGTAGAAACCGTAACGCATCTCATAAAAATCATGTCCAATACTGTGCACAATAACCACAGTGTTTATCGTGCAATTGTAGTTCAAGGAGCGGGATATTTCGCTCGATCAATCTTTCCCGAACTTGCAGAATGCACGGGGTGAAACAGCACAAGCAACCCTCATGGATGGCGGAAAAAGTGCGAACGGGAGAAGAGGAAGAAGAAAAAAGAAGGAAGGAAAAACGGAAAACGGGATCCAGGCGCTAATCTCGCGGGATAAGGCTCACCATTACATTAACATAGTCTCGGGATGATCCTGGCTCATTTGCAGGATACTCTGAGGAACGACCCGATAAGGACCTCCTCACCCCGCTGCCCAGTTGCCAGGAAGCTGCAGAGATGGTGGGTAATTGTATTTGCATAGATCTCAGATTGCCTTTGTTACTGTTACGGATTATGCAGGCTAATCGCTTCGAGAACACCTTCGATTATAATATTGTTCATTATTCATGCACAGATTTGAAGGGGTCTCCTCATCCGCGTTATAGTAATTCCAACTCGGAATAATATATGCCTAGATTGCTACTGCGTTAGGAGATTGTCTCAGGGATCGCTATATATTATTGGAAACGGAATTTGCGACAAGAGCTAGAAACGAGGGTGAAATATAGGAATAAGGGAATTTTGGATCAATTGTCTCAAGCTTGACACTAGAATCGACGAACTCGTTCCTTTCATCCCACTTCTGCCACCAAATGTTACGCGAAATCATACACATACTCAAAAATATGAATATATCGATGTCCGTGGATCAAGAAGTATTTAAACATTATTTATAGAATGTATCTCGGGTCTCTGATTTGATAAAAAAATAAATAAATAACCAATACACCGATTTTCTCAGCCCGCATTAGCGATCGTTGAGTTAACGAAAAATCTCGGGACCATTGGCGACTCCGAATGAGTCGGTTCTTAAATTCCCGTAAATCCGAGGTCCAGGTTAAGGAACGGTGAGAGTGCAAGCTTTGGTAGAGGAGTGGAAGAGGCTTTCGGAAAGTCGTTATCCGGGACGGCGATCTAAGTTTGAAAATCGTTTAGCTACGACGCTGGCGTTGCACCCAGATTTCGCACCCTATCTGCACCCACCTAAGCCCTTTGAAAATTTCGTGGAAGATTTTCTATTGGCGCAAGTCGACCGATCCGAAACTCGAACCGATCGAGCGAGCTTAGTTTTTTATTTGGATAGAAAAATTTTACGGAAAGATCAATCGCCGTTTCGCACCCGTAGCTGAGGTGCCGCTGCGTTTTCGCCGCGTAAATTAAATCAACGCCTCCCTCACGGACCGATGATGCAACTCCTAACCAGGAACGACGAAACTTTTGCCTCTCGACCGTCAGCCGAGATAAGCCTAAAGACAATAGGGGCTGCAGGGCTGCCCGAGAATTCCCGAGGAAATGACAGTGGGGATTCAAACTCTGATCTAACCTAGATTACAGGGAAGTACAGGCAGTCTCGCTCGATCCGACGAAGTGCGCCCGGTATTTTATGAACTTTCAAGACCGTCGCCGAACTCTCTCCATCCTCTCCCATCTGCCAACGCTGCTTCGGAACACGGCTCGGAATATAGGTAACGATTCATTCACCCACCTGCCAACTTTTCATCCCACGTTACTGGGCCTTGATGGGTATAAAAGGCGCGATGTACAAAAGTTGGATTATTATACCGCAAAACTTTAGCGTTTTCAGTTACGTCAAGAGTTCGCTTGCTTCGCGGATATTGCAAAGCCTGATATTCTGAAGGATTAAATCAGGAGAAAAATCCAACAAAAACGTTTCTGATACGGTTCTGTTTATAGTGTCATCGGATTGAAAATGTCTTTTTCTATGAACCGACAATCCTCTTCTGGATTTTCTAGTTCTTGAAAACTGAGAATACACGCGATCAAAATTGGACGACAAACAAGAAAAAGAAATTTCTTGTTCAAAGTCTCTATTGAATCGAATCCGCTGATCGAATTTTCGGTTTTCCAAAATCTTGACGGCCCTTTACGAAAATACCTCACGCAAACTCTTTGAGGATATTGCACGACGTAAATCCAGCTGAGTCTTAGACGGTTTTTGTCTGAAGACGGTCGTTGGAAAGACCAAAGTGTTCGGGGTTATGGAGTATAATTTCATCACGAGCCTGGATATGATTTATAACTGATAATTAAAGCGTTGATGGTATGAATTAAACGAGGGGACTCCGTTTCCCCCTCGGTGTTAACGGGGGGGTGGAGTGCAGTACACGCTCGTCGATGACGAAAACTTTAAGCGTTGGTGGGTTGAAACGGGGGTTGGCCGCTTTCCCCAAATTGCACGGGAGTCGAAAACTTGAACCATAAGTCAGTGCAGGACGATATTCCGGGCGACCTGGCGAATTATTAAGCCTGGTACTTCATCTTTGATCGAGAGGGTGAATTCGTGTCGAGAGTTCAATTCGCGAATATTTCGCGCAGAGTGTTTCTAGATGTTTCAATGATAAGACGGAAATACCGTGATTTAAATGAACGTATAACTACCATAGGCTAGCCCAGCTCAAACCCAAGGATTTGGAATCCAAAATCGATCTTAAACTCTTACATATTAAAAATTGTAGTACTTTTGATTTTTTATTCTTCGAAAAATCTTCGCAGTTTACAAATATACTTATAATTACGTGATAAATACGTTGCGTGCGACTGTCTAACCATAATTGAGTTTCGAATGACGAATCTTCTCTGATCAAGTCTTGAGTGACTAAACGTCTGAATAATCTACAAAGAACATGTTCCAATCAATAAAAGCTTTCCAACTTTGTGTAATCGAACTATTTTCATCAATGATGAAAACATTCTTACAATCAAATAAAATTTCCAACCGTAGTTTTACGGACCCTGATTAGGCTCTGAAACGATCAGCTCCGCTTGAGGTGTAAGATCCGAGGTGAAAAGTTCGCATCATCACTTTCATAACCCAATTTTAATGAAGTCGGGATAATTTACGAAGGCGCATCGCTCCGCCTAGTGAGGCTCAAAAAGGCTCTTGAGAATCAGTCGGGCCCTTTCAGATCTTCTCTTTTCCTTTCCAGCCCGAAGGGAGAACCGGGTCTCAGCGAGTTTAGGGAGCGGCTAGAGTTCAAAGGCGTGTGTATAAATCTACCCAAACTATTCTATCCGGCAGCGGCACAAGTGTTGTCCCTTCACCCTCTCCCCCCTAACAACACTTTTTATCCGACTTTTTATCCCCCCTTCTCGAAACCGAGAGAGTGAGAATAAATAGGAGCGAAGAGTACGCGCAAAACACGAGAAAAAAGAAAAAAGAAAAAATCGGCGACTTCCGAGCAAAATTCTTTAATCCCTTCCGGAATTTTTCACGTTCGAAATGGAAAAGAATTCGTGGCGAAAAGAGACTTCGATCTCAAGATGATGCTGTAAGGCTATTCAAGAGCCGAAATTTTCGTCAAGACTGCTGAGACAATGGAGATGATGGTATAGCCGTGAGTTTTCCCGTCGCTGAGGAGCTACGCTCTAAACCCCGACGCTAGTAATCGTTAAAACTTCTGCCGCCACACGATAATGATCGAACACTTAAGCAAGAAGAATAAAATCCGCGAGGTTGGAGTACATTACTCGTTAGAGTCTCTGGGGTGCGGCCTGACAGCGAGAGGGTGAAGGAGGGAGCTGAGTGACTCCGGTGGAATACTAGAAGCGAAAGAAAAGCGCGGCAAGGAGGGAAGTTAAGGAGCGGGGTGTTCTCGCTCGCTTTTTTCTTTCCTTATTTTACGCCCCGATCCCTCCTGCTCCTCCTTCTCCCTCCACTTTTACTCCGACCGACTCATGCAAAACTCACCTTCATCGATCTTGTTCCATTTTTTTTTTTTTTTATCGTTTTCATCCTTGCATCACACCTTAACCATTCAACAGATCGTAAAATACGTATCTTTCTAACGTGACGTTCATTCGGGTAACTTGTATAAATACATGTATAAATATGTCTTTATTACACCGTTTCACTTCGATAAAATTCTTCTTCTTCTTCTTCTTATTCTTCTTCTTCGCGTACGCAGATTAATTATACGAGCAGGTAGAAAAAAAAATTTGTGTTAATTTATGAATCTGTGGACGGTAATACGCAGATCTTTGAAGCTGGTACAAAACGGATATTGAAAAATATTAGGAAAATGTAACTTCCACGAAACACCGAGCTGTATTAAATATCGAAAAATTCGTGCCGCATGAAAAGAAAATATAAAATGTTACTTCAAGGCGAAGGCGAAGACAAGGCGACTGTTTGTATATAAGTTTCGGGTATAAGTGAAGCGAGAAGTCGGTAAATAAATGGAGTTTTTTTTACGTGTGATAACGACGAAGCTGGTTCATCGAAAAGTCATTTCTCACGGTTACCGCGCTATCTCTATACGACGGTGTCCACAAACGCAGGCGGAGAGAGAGCGAGTGTAACTCGAGAGTATTTAATAAACAGCTCGTTAAAAGTTGGGAGTCGTGACGTCACGGAACGTGAGAACGATACGAGACTGTTTCCAAAACGGGTCACCGCTAGCTGAAAATGTGGCCGGAGAATTTTTCTTTTTTTTTTTATTCCATTCTCACGTTCAATTGATAAATTCGGGGCAATATTATTCCGCAATAAAATACGGCGGCGACCGGCCGCGCAACAGTGTATAAAATATTGCAAATAAGGTTTTCCCCCTTCGAAATCGTAAGTTTGAAATGTCGCGCCGACTCTCAAATTCCCCAAGTCCTCTGAAAATATTCCTGACGATCCGAAGAAAATTGTCCGCATTCCGTTCGTGACTTTCTTTGGATTGTATAGATGTAAGTATACATATACGTGGCTACTAAGCTGACGAAGCTGCCCGCGTTGCAACCCCATTCGCTTTTCGCAACCCTTGCCTCGAAAGTCAGGCGCTCGATTGTTTTTAAGTCCGTATTGGATTATTTATCGCTCGATTACCCCGAGTCGGTGTAAGGTAGCCTGAAGTCAGTCTTTCAATTACGCAAAGTTTCAACCTGGCGGAAAGGTGGAGGGAAAAAAAATATTGAAAATTACCCCGTTGATGCTTGCAGACTGTAATTGAGCCGGGGATGCGAACCCTTACAGTCACTCGGACATTCGATTTACCAATTTTGTCACTCACCTGAAACAGAAATAGCGAAAAACAATTTGATTAAATATTCTGTCATTCTGACTTTTTTAGCTTACATGTATGATGATCAGATAATCGGATCGTAATTATTTAATTACGTATACTTTTCTCGAGACACGCGTGAGTTTCTTATCGTTGAGAAAATTACACGCAGCAGGCACGAGGTTGAATAAAATTAATTAACACCTCGTGATAGATGGGCGACTGTACGCTGAGTGTGGCACAAATCCATTTTCCATGGGGACTTGTGACTGTTGCAAAGGCAATACTAATTCCAGGGGGGTGTACTAATTACGGTGTAAATGATAAAACTCTGTATATTTCATTCGTATAACGTACCGTTGTTCTGATTTTCGGTGGATTATTTCAAGCCACGCAACGGTTTATGAAAACAAAGGGTTCTCTTTGCTCGCTGAGTACATAAAGCATAAAAATTATGTCCCTTGGCGGCCTGACGTATGGTGTATGTTATATACTGTACAGAAGTCGGAAATCATGTTCATGTTTGCAAGTTCGATTTCAAATTAATCTCAAGTTTCAAACAAAATGTTGGAAAAGGATTGATAGTAGCGATCATGTCTCAATTTGAAAAATGAAACATACGTCTCTTGAGTGTAAATTTATTGAAATAATCCCTCAAGTTCGAGTGAATAAATAAACGGATTAAAATGAAGAAACCACGAAATTGTTTGATTTCTCAGATCTCAAAATATAGTTCTAATTTATCCAAGTCGGATAGTGGATTAGAATTCATTTTGTGAATTTCAAATATTTTTTTCTTCGTCTTAATAATATCGAAGAGGTTTAATTTCAATCTTATCAACCTCGGTCACAGCATTTTAAAACCTGCCTGATAATTTTCTTCCTCATTTTCTCGATCGGCTAAAAATTGGATGCGTTTCCAAAGCCTCCCCGCCTCTCGAATCGGGGAATCCCCTCCACATAAATTGCGACGAAATAAGAACAACTCAACACTCGATCCCAGCCAAGTAATTAGCTAATGGAACTCCGCGGCGGTTGGGCGAATGGTGCGATAGGCAGCGGCGGGAAATTCAAATGTATCGTTGAAATTAGCGGGTCGATGATCGCGACCCGAGCCACGAAGCAGCGGGCGAGACAGCGCTGATATTTCACCTTGTTTTTCCACTTGGAATCGAATTACTCCACCGGCTTCTCTCCTTCCCGGAAACGTCCCGCTGATCTTCTTTTTCCCTGGAAACTCTCCTGTTATAAGTAGACGATTTACCGGAACTCGGTGCTTTCTTTTCACTTGTAAATCGCGTCCGAGTTGGAACGAGATTTTGCGATTTATACTTTATACTACGTTCCAAAAAAAGTTGAGAAATCTGGTCTTGTATTCACGAAGCGGAAATTTCCGATGGTCAACGAATGATCCATACGCTGGATACTGTCGAGAGAAAAGATGTGCATTCGCTGAGAAAAATTTCATTTATTATAGTAACTAGGAAAATTTAGCAACACAGGTATCGTTGAAAAAACTGTTTGAATATTGTTGGAATTACGAAAAACGAGGTACGCCTAACCATTTTGCGCTATCGTCGATCCGTTTTTGGTAATTGCAACGCAAAATCAGTTTGTGAGGTTTACTTTACTTTTTCAGTCAAACAAGGCTTCAACGTCAATTTATCGTTGCACGAGCATTAAATTTTCGCAACAGTTGCAAGAAAATATCGCAACAATGATCGCAATGAGAAAGAATAGTAACGGATACTAGACTTTCCGGTAACAGCTGAAAAACTAACTTTCATTTTCTCCCTAGAACTGTATTTTTCGATCATGATAAAAAATGAAAATAGTTAAGGACTGAGCGGTAACCGGAACTAAAAATTTCTCTCAGTGTTATGTCTTAAATTAATCCCCGCCTCACATACCGCCGCCCCTACAAATCACCTCGACGGTAATTCCTATATAATTCAATTATATGGCGTCGGCTCGCTTTTTCCCCTCTTTCCGTGACCCCGTGTCTACCCCGCATGACGCAAGTGCAGCAGCTATGGGAAAGTTGACGGGGACTTACTTGCGGGTGGATGTTGTGAAATTAAGAGCCAGTTCTGACTCGGCAAGGGAGGGAGTAAAGAGGGGGACGAACGAACGAACCAACGAAAAACGAGGGCATGAAAGGCCAAGGGAAGGGAAGGATGCTGCTACACGAGGCAACCGTGCATCAAACACTTAGCTTCCACCCCCATAACGGTTTACGCCGACTCCTCTAACGGCGCAAAACAGAATCCCACTCGGGCACACGTTGGTCTTCAATCTTCCCGAGTTACTTTTTCCTGTCACGAGGGTCATAACTTTCACTCTCTGAAATTCTGCACATCGATGATTGCACGCACTGTCTTTCTCTTATAAATTTTTTCAGGCTTCTCCAAGCATCCCCTGCGGACTTTTCGTGTGCCCGAGTCGTAACTGTCGAAGGATTGCTTTATCCTGTCGAGTGGTTAGAATTGAGCATCGGCACTTGTAATATTTTGGTATTGAATCGCGTGATTTAGTGAAGGGCCGCGGGTTACGTGGGTGAAATTTAGGGCGAATTGATGGGGGGATTTTTCAACGATCAATTTTCCGATCGTCGGTGGTATTTTCCCTGCTGCCTTATAAGGAACTGGGTAATTCTTTATATATATATGTATATATTTTGTATACATACATGCACAGGTACACCCACACGTATGAAGGCTGCATGATCGTTCGTTGTAAATCTGAGCATTTCATCCTTATCCGCGATTCTCTAGATCCCCGCGTGAATAAAATGGTTCGAAAAGCTTCGAGCACGCGAACCAATCTTTATTCTCTTTATATCCCAAGAGAAATAAAATGACGATGATTTACCGAGGACCGACAATCCGCTCTTTCCATACTCGTGGCATCGAAGATTCAATTTTACACCCCATTATTCGCCAGGGCGATTACCGGCTCGTGTGTACAACGTCGAGAATTAGCGCGAATCTTTCGTCCCACGCAGGTCCCGCAAATTTTAATTCCCTCTAACGAATCGTCCGATGCAAAATTTGCTGAATAGATTGCTCGCGTTGTGTACTCGAGGAAAAACCTCGAGATTGGGAATATAAACCAACAGAGAAAGAAGAGCGAAAGCAAAAACTGTGTTTCACATTGAATCGCGATTCAATTCGATTATGGTCCAATCACCGCAAGAATGGAAAATCGAATCAGGCTAATCACTCTCACGGAGGCACAAACAATTCTTCGACAACACTCCGGAAGGTTCATCGACTTATTTTATACCAGAGCTACCACTTTTCAGGGGATCTAAATTATCCGAACAAACCTGATCCACCGAATTCTTTATTGCAAAAATACACATCTGTTTCTCCAATCTCTTAAGCTCGTGGTGTGAACGTAATTTGTTTGCAAGCTCTGTAAAAATTCTTTGTCAAACTTGGTAGAATTATCCGGATTTGAAGTTTTATAACTGACAGATCCGAGTAATTAGGATCTACTTCATTCTCACGACTCACTCATCAAGAGACGTATGAAATTTTGATAGACATTATCGTCCGAACCCATTCAGGAAATGGTCTGAACGTTGAATGTGTCCATTAAAGCCATAAGCACGTTACAAATTTCTGTATAGAATTTTCCATTCCGGAGTAAAAATGGTGTTCTTCAAAGACCGTAACCCTAAAGGAGATACGACGGAAAGAGTTGCATCGTGCAGACGAATCTGCGTAGCGTTAAGGGATGAAAAAATCCTGAGTCGAAAGTTTGAGAAGGAAAAAGGAAGAAGTGGACTGAGACACTGCGTCCCTTCCTTTTCCTGAGGGCTTACTTAGATGGTAACGGATTTTCTCCGCGACTTTGTGCAAACATTTGCCGCGAACGGAACGGAAACGGATTTCAGTCCCCAGCATCAGTAGCAGCAGCAGCTGAGTTTAAGTATTTGTCTAGAGAGGGCACGCCGCTGGTGCTGGTGACGGGTGGTGCTTTTTCTGATCCAGCAGAGCTCTGCATCTAGTCGGGAGGATTTTTCGAGTGGAGTTTCATGTTTAAACTACTTAGACGGTATACATATTATCCGCGTTGGGATAAGTATTCCGCGATTTTCCAACCGGCCTTAAAAAGCATGCCAAGAAATCCGTTGACTGCGATCACCAAGTTTCCACGAAACGAACTCGTCCGCCTGCTTCCGTTCCTACTTCAAATTTATCCGGTACTAATAATCAACATTATCGACCGTTTTCTTGCTTTTTTCAACCGTCTCTGAGGGTCGCTGAGCTTCAAGTTCGTCTATAGAATTGTCTTCCCTCAGTGAGATATACTTTGTTGGACCTTCGTAGCTAGTGTATATACGACAGAAACAGTCCTGCCTTTGATAAGTGACTTAGCATCAGAGTTCTCCTCTTTTTCTCTCTCGTTTTCTACCATACTATATCGACTTGGGTCTCCATTCGGACCTGATCCAGTTAAAAGTTTCCGAGAGCTTAATTTTTTGGGTTCAACCGAACGAGTCGTCACCATGTTTGCCTTTTCGTCCTCCTTGTTTGGCGGTCATTCCTTGTTTATTTTCTCGATGACGATGATGACAGAGAGGCAAGGAAAACTGGCCCTGGTATCGAAGACCTTTATCGGTCATTTTTTCAGCAAAACCCTGTAGCCTATAAATTATCGTCCCTCACAATCAGCCGCACCATCGTTCTTAATTGGGCCACGTATTAATCCCCTTCCGCTTAGGGGATTTATTTTCGGACCTGCGCTGACGTGGGATCGAGGTGAAAAAGGAAAGGGAGATCGGGGGATGCGGGGAGAAGGGAGATGAGGAGAAAAAACGCACACAAGTCCGGGAAAGTATATCGAGTGTGGGGAAAAGCGAGGTAAAAGAAAGAAAGTATAAAGAGCGGACACGGAGGATTACGCGGTCTTAGAAATTAGAGAGAAAAAACAGGCGAGAAGAAGAAGGAAAAATACGATCGCGGTTAGGTTGCCTATAGTCTCGACCTTAAACTCACACAATATTATGACGATTCGTCCACGCGCTCTTTGAAATTGAATACAACCGTCGAAGAGAAACGCCTCGACGTTTTTCGCTATAACTCTTCCTCCTTCCTCGCAAGTTCGTAGGATTAGAACGCCTGTGAATGAAAAAAATGAAAGAACAAAAAACAGGAATGCACATTCGACGTCGTGATGAATTGAAAGGACAAGAGTCACGGGAAAAGCGTCTATAAACGATAAATATTTACCCGAAATTCAAACCCCGCGACTGATCCATAAATTTTTAAACCTTGACAAACAAACATCACGTCCAGATATACCCTCACGGATTAAGTCACAGGCTTCTATGGCGTGTATTTATGGTGGTATAGAGTTCCCACAAGGTCCCAGTGATCTATGGGGCAAGTCCCATGGTGTTGCCACTTCACAGGGCATATATTATACGTCACAAGCCCAACGAACGTAAATATATTGACCAAACCCTGCGAAATTATCAAGTAGTTAATTCTCGATCGGCTTTATTCAGTGAAACCTAAACGTCGTTAGAAATTTCGTTTCTAGACGAGTAAAAACATTCGTCGTCACAGTCTTCGCATAACAATTTTCTTCCTTATACCCTCTCCTTTATCATCTCTATCGGTATCGACTATTTCTCCACACCGCCAATAATTTTGCGTGTATGGGAAGTGCCGAGGCTGGAATTTACGATCATCTAAACGCCTCAGCTGTGCTGCAACACAGTTAAGGTTATCAGGGTGACGGTGAAATCGGCGCAACTTAGTTGCAGCAACGTCTAGTCGTGGGTGAATTAGATGGTTGCGGTACCTTCGGCGGTTTGAATAAGTGGATTGAATTGAGCGGGCAACCCTCTCTGGTCCTCCACCATCACCGACTAGTAAACCCTCAGTCAGGGACGCTGCGCCGTTTGACGGCATCAACAGCTTGTCCGGCAGCATGGCTAGCGCCTGGAGAATTCCACCCTCCTAATCCATTGGTCCCAAAGGATTTCCCCGCGCGTTTCTCGCCAAGGTTAGTTCGAGAAATTAGTCTATATTTGGAGGGACCAGCTGATGAGAGGAGAAGGTATCGAGTTTGTTTTGAGATCCAATGGCCCGTCGACGAAGGACGAGATCCGTCGCGGATACGTTTTCACAAAACCGTCCAAATGGGTCTGGAATTTATGTTTTGTTGCCGGTTTCGCTGTGCCACTTCACGCTTGCGCGTTTCTAGATTTTCCGAGTAAATAATACCTCTCCTCCGTTTTCATCTCTAATTCCGACCCTGTCGTCTCGACGAAGAAAAATTCCTCCTACGTATATTTTTATTTTCTGATCGAAGGGCGAACAGCGGGGATGATAACGAGGTGAATCAGAGGTCGCGTGCTGCCCGATTCAACGGCATCCAGCTCCTGTCGTCGGGCTTTATTAAGCGTCATGGGGGCATCGTCAATTATCCCCAATCTCCGTCCCATTAGTTTTATCAATAAACTTGTGCTGTATAAATACACCTTATATCCATATACCATGCGCTCCCTGTACACAGATGAGAAAATCGAGATAAGAAACGCGTCACGAATAAAAAAAATGCCGGTCCGTTATCTCATCGTCTATCAAACTAAATTTCAATCAACTGCTGCCGATAAATAGACCATTTTTATTCTTTCTCGTCGTGGGAACGGCGAAATTTTTCGAAGACACGTTTCATTTTGTAACGGAAAGTAGTCACCAGGACTATATAACTTATTAAATTTAGTACAAACTAGTGGAACTAGTAACGAATACGACCGAATTTTTACATCGTTTGAATTATTTCTACAATAGTGTACCAAGAACCGTTACTGGGTTTCGAATTCTGATGAACAAATAGTGAATACAGATGGACAATTGACTGCAGGCAGCCCGTGCAGGTTTCAAAATTATAAACTACACGTGGGGAGACCGGGTAAACGGATATGTATAGTTTTCTCATACCCTTCGGTTTCTCGCTCAGCGATGGCTAAACGGCATCCATTAGAGGTGAAAATAAATGTGAAAAAAGTCCCGATTCGCCAGGTCATTCATCAAGCAGCAGTCGCTGTGCAAGTACCTATTTTTGGACTCTAGTGCGTGGCACCGTCGTTCCCTCCTAAACGAGTGTCTGTCTGACGGGACGATCCGTGAGTCCTGCGTCCTGCGTGCAGGCGCGTGCTGCGGTATAAATATCCGATCCGCAATGCACGCGCTTACCTCCTGACAGGATCATCTCCGTGAGAAAAAAGCTCGGAGCTCAACGATAAATAAAAAAAAAAAATCAAAATGAAAAAAAAATAGCGATCGAATTACGCGGTTTTTATCATCGATTCAAACTTCCGAACCGGAAGTTGACTTGACGGAACGTTTCTCTTTTCCTTCCCCGAATCGCCGGTGCGAAAATTGACCGGAGTAATTTGAAAGCGTCGGCTAAAGTTAGCCGCGTATCGTCGTCGGAAAGTGCGATGTGTCCCCGCAAGTTCGGCGAGAGCCAAAGTATCACCCTTGCGGGTGTAACATGACGAACGACTTCGTCAAGACGTCGTTCCCGAGGCACGCCGAGTCGCCTACGAAGACAGACGGCGACTCGGTCGACTCTGAGCTGACTCGATTCATCATCTTCGGTCTGACGTTGGTAGCGAGAGTCGAGCCTTAAGGTGTGGAACGGTCCGACAGCCATGTGGATTCGCAATTCGGGCCTATTTTCAAATCGGGGAAAGAAGAGCAGCCCGGAGAAACGTTGGCTAGGACGAAGAAGAACTTTCGTGTAGTAAATTAACGCGGTGGCAAAAGCTCGGCGAAAGCTCAGCGCAACTTTGGAGACGGACGGGATCTATTTGCGAGGCTAATGAGCAGCCACGACGTTCTAATCATCCGAACAAAGGAGAGGAGCTGCTGCTCAGGATCGTCCGACGTCGGTTCCAGAAGGTACGTTCGTCCGGATGGCGCAGATCGTCGCGACGCCACTCAACGCGGTACCAAATGGGTACCAAACTCCAGCAGAACCCGCAAGCCTTGTGACCGCCACATATTCGCTCGAGAAACACGTGACTAACTTTGCTCACCGGAAACTTGAACAACTCGTCGTGTAAACACCAGGGAGAAGCATCGCGGACCGCGAGCTGTTCGTCCTTGGGTTAAACTCCGCAAACTATGGATAACTAACCCTGTGAAAATATCGACGATGATGCTTGACGTGTTGCGGAATAACACTTCGTCATGTTACGTGTGGAGTGCACTTGATATTATAACTGGTTAGAGTTGACGGAAGGTGAAGATGGGCTTGTCATCGTGTCCTTTGACGCGGCCCTTTTCTTCAACGGGTTTCACAAGCGTGAGAAATATCCCGATCTCTGCTGAATTTTCATTTGAACACGACGATAAATTGGCGTCAAAGTGGAGGTTTGACTTATTCTTAGGAAATTATAACCTTATCTTACGTAACTGTACGATAACGTCAGCCGGTTGACCATTAATAAATAAATCAGAGATGTATATTAATGAGAAAGAGGCATCGAGTCGTCCTCCAGCAACGTGAAATTCAGGTGAAGTACTTTTGAGACACACGCGAATGAGTATAGAAAGTAATCCTCTAATGCGTAGACCCAGAGTGTATACACGTATAGGTATAAGAGCAAGAGCGAAGTTTTACTTTGGACACATTTTAAATTATTGAGCTAATGAGCGAACGCGAAGAAAAATACTGAGAGGAAAACGTTGGCCTGAGGTTAATGGAGGCGAAGTAATTAGACACTGAAACCAAACGATAAATAGAGTCACTCCAGAAATGCGAGCTTCTTTCTCTCTCTCTCTCTTCCGTCATTCTACCTCTAACTCCAGGGATGATTATTTGAAGTATGGAATTCACGACGCATCGTGAACTGTCATACTAGCAGGATTCGTGAATTAGTTCCAATAGCCTCGCCAATACGGCGTTCATCATTATAGGTACATGTTGAAAATTGCCATTCCTTGCGGAATATGAATGAGCTCTTATTACCGGGGTTTTAGCAAAGGAGATACGGATAAAAACGTCGGAAATGGAAATTTTCTCCATCTCTCATGTTTCCCGATCCGCTTTATTTACCCGTCTGGAGTAAATTTAATTCTCACAATCCAAAGAAATTCAGACCGCTGTCACGCGCGTTGCTGATTAAATGTCCCTCACATTGCACTGAGAAAAGTTGCATTTGTTATAGTAACTAAAAAAATTCGGTAAAACACGTATCGTTAAAAAAAATGTTTGAATATTGTTGGCATTACAAAAAACGAGGTAAACGAAACTATTTTGCGCTATTGTCGATTCTTTTTTAGTAATTGCAACGCAAAACCAGTTTCTGAGGTTTACTCTACTTTTTTAGTTAAATTGTTGCACAAGCATTAAATTTTCGCAACAGTTTCAAGAAAATATAGTAAGCGTGATCGTAATGAGAAAGAATAGTATCGATTACTAGACTTTCTAGTAACAGCTAAAAAACTAACTTTCATTTTCTACCTAGACCTATATTTTTCGTTTATGGTAAAAAATGAAAGTAGTTAAGGACTGAACGGTAACCGGAACTAAAAATTTCTTCCACTGTGGCATCAACTTTACGACGAGCAATTAGTCAACGCTCTTCAATTTCACAGGTAAAATTTACGACCACGTCCACTCGACGATTTCTGACAAATTAGGCACGCGAATTGTAACCACAAGTTTGGGTTTCACAAAGTGATGACCCGATGAGTGAAAGCAGAAAATATTCAAGCTCAAATCGTTGACCCGAGAAACACATTACGCTCAACTATTCGCTCGATAAATCAGTCAACGAATCTTGCAGTTTGCGCCTTTCAATTTTATTGCTTCTTGCATGTATGAGCAACGATCAAAGAAGTTCCCGCAACAGCGGAGAATAAGCGAGTAATTCTTTTGGCAGTGTGGAAAAAGATGTAAAAAAAATATCAGTCAGCCGCATCTCTGTGCTCGGAGTTGTCTGGTTGAGACAGATGGGGAAACCCAATCAACGCTCATTAACAGTAAGCGTCGAGGAGACAAGACGAGGCTCATCGTAAATTTATCGGCAACAACTGTTCCACTTAACGGGCCGCGACTCACCCGTCCTGGATGTTCCTCTCCCGCATAGAGGGGTAAGACGAAGCGCCGATTTTCCCGAGGGTTGCGAGGCCCCCCCGCCTTTCCTCAGAGTCGGCAAAAACCTTCGACAACTTTTATGGATTTACAGTAAAAATCAATTAGCTTCTGATTGGCGAAGAAGCGAGACGACGCTTGTCCAACCAGCGTTTTTTCCGCTCTCCGCGGCGTTACGACAGCGCAGCTTCTCTCCTTCGACTCGCATGCACTTGCGGGCCTTTAATTTTATTTTACTAGAATTCTCGTAACGACACGCCAGTGCTGTACCACCGTTGGCAGCATTGATCACGCCGACACGTGCGCGGATTGTCTCTCTGTGTATCGTACAAAGGTTCAGACGCCGAAGTCGCGGAACGAACGAGATTAGAAACGGCCTCTCAAAATACCACCCTGCACATCGTTCGCCAAGAGTGTTGCGGCCCACCGTGCTAATGACTATGCTTTTCGTTCGTTCTTTGTCAACCTTGTGGTACCGGGATAATGGACTAAATTTTCCCCCTTGACTCTTGACTGGATCAACTTCGACCTCATCTATCAGTATGGTATTAAATCAGCCGTGAACAATTTGATTGATCCGAACACTGATCACACGGTTACTCGTCGCATCCCGAGTAGAAATTTTAGAACTCCTTTAACACTCTTAACCCTCCATTCCTTTATTTGTAATTCAGATAATATGCCAACTCCAATTTAAGTCTCACTTTCATCTTCCATATTCTGACAGCTTAGTTTGACTCAATGGAGCCTCGAATTTTCGCAACTCGAGAAAAGAAAATATGACGAATTAGTTGAGGTTAAACCAGGAATAATTCAACTGACGCTGCCAAGGGTCAAATAAGTCCCAAATTTGATCATCGTTAAAACCTGAAACATCGGTATTGGGACTTTTGCGCAGTTTTGAGGTTTACTTGAGGTCTTTTTCACTCGGAATTTTCCAATCTAGTAAGGTCCAATATAAATCTAAACAACCTCGAAATTTTACTAAACTCCAATCGAGATCTAAGATTTCGTATCAGGATGGTTTTGCGATCACAAATTATCCGAATGAGTGATCGGTGGTGATGTATAAAATACGTATGATTCCAAATGATGGTATTATATCAGCGATAGAAACCATTCCACGACAAAAGCGAGTATCCGCAGCTTTTTGCAAAGTAACGATTGTAGATACAGAGTACCGATGACGATTTGGTACAGTGAATTTGCATACGATAATCTAGCTCGACTTTGGATGGGCTTTTCTGTGCTTCAACAACTTACCCTTGGTACTAAAAATGGTCAATCGTGTGACGGAGCGAGCTCGAAGCAGAGCTTTCGTCGTAGACGCGGTGAGAGTGTCGAGGGCGTGGTAAAAGCACCGGCTGGGATTTGCGAGCCGTTTATTTACCCGAGTATTTTCAAGACCGAGGTCTGAAGACGAGCGTCTAGACTCACTCGCCTTGCTTTTGCTCACGCGACAGCCAAACTCTAGCTGCCGGGCTTTTTTCACTCGTAGTAAAACTTGCGGATGGGGTAATATTTACCGGCTCTCCCGTTGAGACGTGGTTCAGCGTGCGACCACTCAAAAGTGACGTGTTCACGATTTCCAAGTTTATGTGTTAAGGGGGGGGGGGGGGGGGGAGGTGTACAGCTTGGACGATCTAGAGAAATACCCAATTTTAGGAGTTTTTCTTTTTTAAGAGAAATGAAAAAACTTGGAACAACTTCAGTTTTAGAACTTTATTATTCTTACTCTGAAGAACATTTTAGAATTTTTTCATTGTAATTAATAAAAAAAAAAAAAAATGGCGGCATGGCGCATATAAGTAGTAAACGAATCCGTGCTCGAGGGCTTTTGCGGTGACTATTGTTGAATCTCCTGACCTCACTATTCAACTTGTGAGAAATAGAAACATTATTTTTTTTTGAGTTAACGACACTGTTTCTGGTTCGAGCTTGCAGTCCAAATGTTAAAAAAAAAACAAAAGTTGATACATATACGATTACGAACAAAAAATTGGATTGAAATTCAAAAATCTAGTCACGAACTCGAATGCACAAACAAGTTTTAACGATAAAGCTACTGGATTGAAATGTGGTCATTTGCTACTTGCATGTCCTATGCCGCCATTTTGTTACTAATTTCAATGAAAAAATTTAAAAATGTTCTTAAAACTATGAATAATAAAACCCTTAAGGTCAAATTGTATCAATTGTTTTCATTTCCTTCCGAAAAATTCTTCTAAAAATATATATAATTTTAGACCGCCCAAGATGGACTCCCTCCCACCTTCTTCAAGATTTTAGAAAAATTTGGACGCAATCGCGCACCGAGAAGGCGGTGGACTTCTCTGTTTATAAATGACTGCTCGCTGACTGACTGAGGGGCGAACAGAGGCGCCAACCTCTTCACGGGAGTTCGAGGTGTGAAAGACTTAAGGTCGGGGTGAAGTCTTTATTAATACGACCCGGAGCGTAAACAGTGTCACACCGTTGCCCGATATTTTCTTAAACTAACGTAACTATCTGTCTCTTTCCTTAAAGTACATATATAGTACCTGTATGGTTGAGATTAATAAATTTGGTAACTGAGGTCAATTTCCTAAGTGAAAGGGTTCAGTAGATATGAGTTAGAGTACCTCAGGGGTTAAATTGTGAAAACAAGTTCAGCTTGCCTCTCTTTCATTTCTTACGTCAAAATTGAAAGCTTCTGTTCAACTGTAAAGCAGGTTTGATTAAAATTATTCGCAAAAATCGAACTACGGATACATCGGCAAATTGAATATCTCTAGAGAAGATCGCGGAGCGCATCAATCGATTTATATAAAATTACCTACTTTGCGGACCTACGGTTTGCGTAGAATTCAAAATATTTCCAAGGAACAATTTCACCGAGGAACAAAACAAGCGTACAAGCTTTCGTAATTTATTTGCAGATGAATCGTCGCAGATTGCCGAAGACATTTGAGCAACTGAGGATGGAGCAGAGAAAAAAAAAAGAATAAAAAAAACAACAGAAAATTTGAAACAAAGTCGGATGACGGAGGTTGGTTAAAAGGTTCAGCACTTGGGGTCACGAGCGCTGAGCCGTGGACAGAGTTTCCGGTATTTGATTTCGCTGGATGGCGTGGCGCGTCGAAACGGCGGTAACAAATCTCGGCTGAAATACTGAAACAAGTTTCGGTGGTTTCTCTCGTAGGAAGTGCTAAGTAAGCGAATCGGGTATCACCGACCGTTAAGATGACGGAGTAGACGGGAAAGGACCGCAGTTATTCTTCGCTTTTATTTCTCTAAACTCTGTGTAAATCACGAAAGTAACCCCCGAACGTAATATCTTCTTCCCGTACCTTATTTCCGAAACTCTAAGATGCTTCGTTCATCTTTGATTCTATCTTCTTCTTATATTATTGCCATGCCTATTTTTTATTTTTTTTTTTATTTCTATTTTTTGGCATTTTCTTTTCTCTTAAACATTTGCCAACCAGTTCTCCAAGTTCAAAAGACTATTCACGAATCCCGACTAATTGTGAAACTTTGTTACTTTATTCCGCGTCATCGGTTGAAATCGCAACCGAAAAGAATGCCGAAACCGTGCATTTGCTCTTTTGCGTTTATTTGCGGTGTGTACATTTTTTTTTCTTTTTTTTTTATTTATTTCTACTTTTATTTTTTTCTCGCAGGGTTTTTTAACCTTCTTTCACCCCATGTTCAGCTTAAATTCATTTGCTTATTTATTTATTTGCTTATGTTTCGTTTCTTTTTATTATATACCTACTCCGTAGAGGCTTTCAGCCTTATGCTCACCGCGAGTTCGCGCGGCGACTCGCCAAATTTATTTCCTTCCAAGTCGGATCCGCTGGGTGTGAAAATAAAACGAATGACCCTCTCGCCGCTTTACACGGTTAACATTTTACACACCAACACACACGCATGCAAATGTATAAGCTTGCGAAACTTAAATTCGCTCGTGTATAACGGCTGTTTCAATTGGGTGAAGAAAAACAGCCGCATTTTAAGCTGCTGGGTTGGACGAAAGTTTCTTTTTTTTTCGGCCTTTTTCCTTCCTCGTTTCACTGGAACGTTTCAACGCGTATGTGAAGATATATGCACCTTTACTCGCATAATAAACACCGAGCTGGGCAACTGACGAATGAAAAATATCAGCCGTGATATCTCACGCAGGCTGTGAATTAGTCGAATCGCTTTGCGAACGATATAATGAGAATATTCTGAAACTTGAGGAGAAAGAAGAAATTATCAAGAGGAGAGACGGAAAGGGTTGAAATTATCTGAAGCACCTGCTCAAGGACTCGAAAATTATTCTCGTGTTTGAAAAATAAATCTAATTGATAATACTGCTGGTACGTGAAAACGATTTTGAACGTGACTCGAAAAACGTTGCAGTAAATAATTGAAGCAGCGTCATTGAGTTTAATTGTATAACACGACCATTAAATGTCAAGCGGGATGAATTTGCTGTTACAATGATTAAAGGACGAGGATTGATTAAAGTTGTTTATTTGAAAGATTAATTTCATTTTTAGTCCATCGATAAAACCGATGAGAAGAATAACTCACCGACGGATCCGACAAACGATCGAAAAACGTAGGCGGAATTACTCCGAATACGAAAACACAAATTACTTACATTATATATTTCAACACCGTAAAGACTTCGGGCTGCACGACTCAACGGCCACATATGCGGAAGTAATTTTGCGATATTGGAGGATGCGGCTTGAATATTGTGGAACTGCAGGAATAGTGGCAACGGACCGGAAGATCTCGTTGACATTTATTATGCCCTCAGCGATATGTATGCCGCCATTATCGTCGAAGAGCGGAAGCTGCACAATTCGAGATTGTCCCAGTCTGATTGCACCGAATAATTTAGAATTCCTGGGTCCCAGACGCCTTGCCTGATCCATATCCCGGATTATCGCACGTCTATGTTACAATACGCAGAATCAAGTCGATTGCTTTATAACAAATTTTCACTTCGTTCCAAATTCCCTTTCAATATTTTCAGCAACACATATGGGTAGGAGTCAAAAATGTCCTGAGATATAGAAAAAAACGTACTGAACCAAAGACACTCATATTTTTCAAAAGCCAATTACTTGAAAGTCATTCTAAAACTACGAAATATCTAATTTCTTCCTGTTATTTCGCGACGTTAACATTACTAGCTTCAATCTCGTAATTGAAAAATAAACATAACATTCTTGAAATCCAAATTCTGTAATACGAAGCTCGAACAATGTTTTCGCCGACATATTTCATCTGGTGTATAAAATTCCGTTAATAATATCAAAAAAAATCTCTTGTGCCCAACACAAGCAGTCGTTTCTACAGCCTTGACTGGTATGAAAAAATTCCCTAAATTTTTCGGCGAGAGTTCTTCAAAAACGTTACTCGCTCGTTCGTGTAAAAGAAAAAAAAAAAAAAAACAGTAAAAACAAAGAAGAAATAAAAAGCGTACGGCAACAAAGGTCTGAAAATAAGATCCGAGCCCGAAGTCAAATTGCTAAGGTGGTCGGTGGTAAGAATTTACGGAATTTTATTTCACTCTCTTCTGGACATATTTTGTTTTCCCCCCTTCCTCTATCTGTGCGTCTGTATCCTTGCAAAATTTTCCGAATCCCCGCGTGTCGAGGGGGATAGAGATAGAGATAGAGATAGAGACACATATGTACGTTCGCCAGATTGGCGCGTGATTCAGACGACTGCGAGGCGGTTCAGAGGTCACCGTGCACTGATGCGTTCCCATTCGTCAACGACGGCATTCGCCTCCTCGTCGGATGCTCCGCGCCACTTAGCCTGGTAATATATCGCCCCGGTGGTAACCGTCCACGTCCCGTACATTACCTTGTCGTCCTTTTCGTCCCGGAACTTCCCCAGCCGCAAAGCGTCTCGCGGTGCTTTAGAAATTGCCACGATTTACCGAAATCCACAAATTTCACACCTCGTGCAACTTCGCATTACCGATTTTTAACCATTTTTATCAGGTAACACGCGGCTACCGCACAGGCTGAAGCAAATTCATTCTTTATTATTGATTAACGGGAAATTTTTATTCAATTCTTACACACGTTATACGATGACGATTTAAATATTGTTCGAATTATATGTAAGAATATAGCTGTTCACTCAAGTTTTCGTTAATTTATTTTTACGCCAGTACGAAATTGCCGCGACAGTTAGAATTGGGGAAATGTAAAACGAATAACCGTGAAGTACAAGCGAATAGTGACAAATGAGATTTTTTATTTAATTTTTTTTTATTTTCTTTTTTATTTTATTTAGTTTTGGTTTCAGCAATAAAAATAATTTTCATTCTGAACCCTGAACTATATTGTTCGGTCATGGGTGAAAACTTTAAACGGTTAATGAATTTATAATTGTAACCAGTAACAACTAGATATTTCTTTCTTCGTGTTAAATTATCACCACTTCTTCAACTTTCATTTTATTGTCGAAGGGGAAAAAATGCGAACAACTGCTAGTTTGAAGAAATTGTGTTGATTGACCCGTTTATTTTCTGTCATTCTCGTTCGTGAAACACTTTAGAACCTAGAATTCGTAAAACATTGGTAAAATTGCTGTCTATATCATCACCACAAAAAATAAAAAAATAAAATAACATAAACGATTACTGCAAAATTCCTCCAAGTTTGTAATTTATAGAATTAAAAAATTGCAACTTCAGAGCCTCACTCCATATCTTGTACGGCTGATAGTGCAATTTGAGTTTCTCCAACAGTTTCATTAAATGTTACAAAAAGTGCGATTTATGAATTCAAGTAATATTTTTTTTTTTTCTTGCCATTCATACAACGCTAAGACAGTGGATTCGCAGAGATTTCTGCATTCGAGCTTTGCGTGTGATATATCTATACGGTTAATTTACGGTAGGGGTAGAAGGTTAAACGATTCTTTGTGTCTGGATATTTTGGCAATTAGTTGTTACAGCAATAAAAACGAAATGTCTGCAGTTTTCTCGTTAATATACCCTGCGGTACAAGCCCGTTTATACACACGTATTGTAACATAACAGCGCCTATCTACACCCCATTCTTCAACGAATTTACTCCACCCTTCTCTCGTTTAGGCCTTTACGCGTTGTTCTCAAAGGGAAAAAATAGCAGTCAACGCTAATAGCCTCTGCCATTGTGCATTAAGTTCTGCAATTATATATACTACGGGTAACGTACTTTTTCTCTCGTAAATTGAATCACGTATTTATCCCACCAGCAAAATTAGTCTTTTCGTTCTTTCATCAGAATAGGATGATTCCAAAAAACCTCCGGTATTTCTGACAGGATTCTCACCTGAGGTACATTTCGCACCGTAAAACCATAACCGTAGAAAAGACCAGTTTCAGCGGAATAGATATAATCGCAATGAATTTACGGTATGGGAACATAGTGTGTGAAAAAAAGAAACATCTTGAAGGAAATAAAAGTAGAAACAATAATACAAGTATAAATAAACTCTCCCCCGTGTGCCGCACGTTACTTTTTTTGCCGGGGAATCATAAAGCTGGCAAATCTTTTCATTATCACCGAGGGTACATAAAGTGATACCTATATCATGCACCGAGATATAGCGCGATACCATTTCACGAGCATTAGGGACGTTACTTCTGGAATAGTGGCCGTCCGACCTCTAAATTGCCTCGAGATTTTCTCACCCGCGATGCCTGGAGGCTTAGGATCGTAGTAAATTCCTTGACGACTCTCTGATCTTCCAAAAACTCCTTCCTTTCTCTTCATCTTGCGCACGCGAATATCTCGCCAACAAGAATAACCCAATCCCGACATCGTGCGAACCCATATTATTTTTTTCGCCTTTATTTCCAACTTCGCATTTATATATTTACAATCGAAATTTGTAATAATTTTTCCCTCTTTTACCCGGAATTTTGAGAATTTTGTAATAACTTGTAAATTGTTGAAAAATTATAGATAAATATAAGTAATACAGAAAACAGTATGAAAAATTAACAGGATATTCAGGAATTTTCTTTCAAACTATTCAGGCCTGTCTCTCAGTGCATCTGTCAAAAATTTGACAAACATGATAAAAAGCAGAAAAAATATATGATATCTGCATTTAATTTACTCACGTCAAAATGAACCGTGAATATTTTTTTTTCGTAAAACATTCGCGTGAAGCTGCACTAATTAACAAATTTTATATTCAATAACCTATCTGACACGAAGTTACTTGTGAGAAATTGAGCTCAAGAATTATAGGCGACATTGGAGCAGCAAATCTAGCAGAGTGTCCGCGCTTAAAGGCGGTTCGCCTAGACTGTAGAACGTTTTAGGGCTAGTAAAATTTCAACGACCAGCTCAGGCGTCTGTGGAAACTCAGAGTGACGCATCGCGCAGCCTAAACTATGTTTTACTACCCCAAAATAATGGCTCGCCTTTCTCATTGTTTATGACAGTCGGCGTCGCGACGCTCGCTGCCTGCTAGAGGAGCCGCGATGCTGTAACGAGATGGGTAAACGCAGAGCTGAATAACTACCTATAAGGTGCGTTCGTAAACCAGACCGAGTGCAAACTCACAAAAATATCGGGCGCGAATCCGCCAATCGGTGAGTTCTTACGGTAAAAAGTTTCGCCGATTTATCCTCGCGATGAATCAGAGGGGATTAAGTTGAAAATTGCTACAAGTGCCACTCTAAAAAGAAGAGAGAGTGAAAAATTGATTAGAAAACTTTAGCCTTGGCACATACGCATTTTCCAAAAGAAAATAATTTTTTTTATTGAAAAAACGGCACTTACAATCTTTTTCATTCCTACTCTGCGAATGTTTTCTCGATCGCAGGCATCGAGAGAAATTTCTAATAATTCCCGTCAACGGGCAATATCTAATTGTTGTTACTTTTTGTTACGATCGAAAGAGACGGTTGAACAGGTTTGATATCCCAATAAGCAGAAAGTCTATAGTATCGAGAACTTCGACTACATACTAAATAGTAACTTGTATCAAGTTTTCTTGTGATTCCAAAAATCAGACTAGAAATTAGTTACTGGAAATTTCTGGCAACTTTTGATCATCGATAAAACCCTAAAACCAAAAAGCATGTCCACGTAATGACAATTTTCAGGTAAGACAGACAAACGAGAAGTTTGATTAATCGAAATTGGAATCGATTCGTGAGAGTTTGGAATATCGCGTCATTCCCACAGCAGAATTTTGCAGGCCCAGCGGTACCGGGAATTCTAACGGACTTTGCCTGCCTGCCAGGCTAGGCTTAGAGGATCCTGCACCGGGGTGGAGGGACAATAATTTGATAAAATTGCTGGCGTTAAATTCTCGCGCGCTCGCTCGCTCGGCAGCCCTCGACTGCAATACGTCCCGACGGAATTTCGGGCAAGTGCGAACATATTTAGTACCCATTAAAAGGCTGGCGCCGATGAATCACGATCGTAAAGTCCGGAATTTGTCTATTAGATATTCTGACGTCTGTGCGATTGCAATTGACGGCACATTTCATTTTTTTATTCCTCTATTTCAATGTAGCAAATATAGTTTCCGCAAGTTTCATCTTCTGCGTGTAGAGAGAGAGAGAGAGAGAGAGGGAGAAAAAGAAAAAGTCTTGAAAATTTAGCAATGGATCGACGATGTGAAGTGGAAATTATAAACTCATTTGTTATCTTTTTTTTTATTATTACTCTACACGGATGGAAGATCTCTACCAGAACGCGTTTTGTGTCAAAGAAAATCGTTTGTCGAAAATCAGATAGTGTAGAGCTATAGATATATTAACTAGGACCTTATCTTCCCAGAGGAAGCAATCAGGGAACTGACCGGAAGGAAGGTCTTCCGCTCCTTGGTTCTGTCGCAAACAATCAATTTAAAAATAGTACATTATTTTCGGTTTTTCCTTACACTTCGTTCGATTCGCGAAAAAAAAAAAATCTCGTTACACGTAATATCATTGATTATTTTCTTTGTTCGCCGTTATTTAATAACTAGGCAGTGTTGAATCAGCCATTGATTTGTGAAATCTTAGGATTTTGTTACGATATGGTGTACTTGCATTGTATTATTACAAATACCAATCATTGAGTCGTTTTTCGGAACTTAAAAAGAAAATCGAAAATCATGTAAATAAAATGAAGTATCGTGAATGAAAATATTGCTAGCAGCAATACGTACGTAGATAAACATTATCGCAGAGAGCAATAAATTCATATAGCGTGTCACAACAGCTGTGTATTTATTATCATAGAAAGTAGTAAAGCGTCGCGTGGATAAAATCATGCAGTAATTATTAATAAAATTCACTCGGCTAAATAAAACGGAAACGGCTAATTTATACGTGACTGAACAACGTTAATTGAAATTTGAAATTTTATTCCATCTAGTATCTCACCGGTTCATCGGCAGCGTTTCATTTTGCAATTTCACAAAACGCAACGCAGTAAGAAATCAATGCAACACATTTCTATGACAATATTTTTTCAATCACGTTTTTTCCCCCTATTTATAGTATTGATTTTATCGACACGTAAAGAAAGCTGTAATCAAGTGTATACAGTTGCTGTTAATTAAGCAACCAACGAAATGCGCCTTTTAAAAATTAAAATTAACAAGAATCTCTAGTCGGAGTAAAGTTTCAAGTTGATCTTCGCGATATCTTCATAACACACCGAGTATAAAAAAATAAAAAACAAAGAAAAATAACTACCTGGAGATGCTGCAGGACGAAGTCGCGGAGGTGAAAATAGAGCGGAGAAGAAAGGACGACTCATGGTCCAAGGTGCGAAACGAACGGTTCGCCAGACCGCAGACTGCATCTCTTGGAGGGAGGAACGAAGCGGTGCTACAGAATGCGAGGTCAGGGTGGTAAAGTCGGCAGGTATACGGAGTCAGATTAAAGGTTGGCTACCACCGGGGGCGTAAGACACCCGGGAAATCTTGATGCCCGGTGGTAAAGCGTCCGCAAGACGTCGACCGCAAGCCCAAGATCTACGCGACTCCGGGTTCGAGGCATGGTCACATCTAGGTGGTGGTACCGTGGGTACGAGTGTGGAATCCAGATGCCCATGCCTTCCGGTATAACCCGTGTCCCGAACCCCGAGTGGCGGAGGCGAAACCACCGGGATATGAACACATTTTTCACCTGGGATATGAACCTGGTATTAAGGTGTGAGCTTGCGCAGACACTGTCACACCGACATCCAATGCGATTGTGACGCTGACGCGAACCGGAATGCGGTGATGCGATTGAAAACTCTTTTGGAACAACTGTTGAACCATTTTTTTGCAACACGGATGACGTTTCAACCCCTTGAGTCAGACAGTATTGTGCCGAGTCAATTTTTTTGACAAGACAATATTCTGTGGTTCTTCGGGTCGAAGATTATGGATCTGGAATCAGATGTCTAAGATTCAAGATGGCGAACGAAAATTAAGAATTTAATCGAACCCGGTAAAAGTAATTCTATAGAAACAAAGAAATGGCACGGATTCTACGAAATCGTAATAATAAATTTGTAGAATTTATGACATTTCTTTGGTTTTGGAACAAATAAAAATTCACCGGAGTGTTTTTGTTCAGAATTGTGTATATAATGGGGCTATTGAGCCCTTTTTCGACTAGGGCATCCTCTCAATACCAGTCGAAACGTGGGTAATACTAACAGAGCCGATTGCAAGAATTCAGCCATCAGGTACAGCGCGATAAGGACCTCTTTGTCTTTTTATACCTTTTGCCTGTACACTTTTTCGAAATATTCTATACTTTCAAGAAAGCAGAAAAAATTCAGGGTGCCTTCTCAGTTTGTTAACTACATTATCCAAAAGTTGGTAGACTCAAAAGTTTGGAAGTATTGTTCATAAAAATTAATATTTAGAAAACGAATGTTACCCTAAAAGACCCAGTGTTCACACGGAGAGTTGACGTGCTTTATTTTTTCATATATTATAAGCAATTCTAAGCTAGAATCAATCCTGTGATGAAAGAGTTCGTCCATGCGCTAAGAATTGCGCGTGCTCAATAATTAACACAATTCTTGATTTTTGTCACGGTACAATATTGGCAAAAATATTGGATATAAAGAAAGGTACAGACAGTAGAATTTGAAATGAAACAAGTCAAAATTGAACAACCCTAAAGAGGTATAGAAAAGTGAACTTGCGATACGTTTCAATTGTAAAAAATGTGCGTAAAAATGTGATTACCAATACATGATCAGTAATTGACTTCGGTAAGTAAGAAAAATACACAGAAGAATTCAAACCTCAATTTTTACTGTCGTGGCAGTGAAAACTTTTTCAAACTGAACACAGCGCGAAACCGGTTGAACCGAAATAAAATTCACACCACATTCACACCCTGTAGTACATTGTGAAGGTAGCGATTTATCGACCGGAAGCGAGTGCCGCGGTGATGACAGAGATACAGAGAGAGAGAGAGAGAGAGAGAGAGAGAGAGAGAGTATTTCGGCGTTCTTTGAAAGGTAGGAGAAGCGTCGCAGGTCCATGTCCGAATTCGAACGAGTCTTTGAAGCGGACTCGAATGCGCCGGCCATTCGTACTTTTACGAGGCAAAGCCGTCTCATATTCGTTATGGAAAATACAGGGACTGGAAGAGCGGCTGTCCCCCGGCTTTAGGGCACCGTAAAAACCATCGAGTGAGTCGTAAAACCGCAAACCGTGAGCGTGCAGTTAAATTAGACGAAGAACGTTAATTAACCAGACTGCGAAGTCACCTTCTGAACTGCGATGCAGGTCGGATACCAAAAGAGTCCGGCAAAGCAGCTTTGACCCGCTTTTCCGCAGTTTTCCCAAAGCTTCCCTCCTTCGCTGAGAGTTAGGAGAGTTGAAAACAGGTTGCAGTCTCCCGTTGAGCCATGTGCTTGCAAGTTCAAACCGGATAGAAAAAACGACGTTCGTCAACTCGGAGTTGCGAAAAAGGAATTCTTCTTTGGCTCGTACGACGAGCGAGTGAAATCCTTCTGAATCACTGATTTTCGACCATATGCCGCATCGGGAGAAGAATTCATATAATATGTACATACGTAAATATCGTTCCTCAATTCCTGCACATTCGGAAATATGCCTGTACAGGGTTTCAAATCTGCGACGCTTTTGCAGGGTCTGGGAAAAAACTTTTCACCGACTCTTCGAAATTCAGGTATTTTCGCTTTTGCGTAAGCTTACAGTTTTCCGGGGAAGCTTTCGGTGGCTTTCGAATAATTCACTAGAAATTTTTTTGAAATTCAACGTTCATCGATAAATTGTAGGTATCAAGGAACTTAGTCACTGCAGTGTCAAGAACTTAAACGCGTATCTGCAAACATCATGTAATACTCAATTTAAATTTAATAATAAACGTAACATCATCATGAGACAGCAGAAAAGAAAATAAATATCCCGTAAAACATTGTTTTGTTCGTTTTGTCGAATTGTCGCGAAGACAATAAATTTCGAAGTAACAATTACCAAAATGAACGAAAATTTTCCTTCATCAATCCTCCTTGCTCACGAATTCTGAATAAAATAATTTGTATCGTTCAATTCCGCAATCCTTTCATTCGCTGTCCTCTCTTCACGGTGTCATTATTTCTATTTTCATTAAATTTTCTCTTCAACGTTCCGATCATTCAGGTAAATGATTCACGGGGTCTTGCAAAGGCGGATGTCGAAAGAAAGGAAATGGAGACGAAGCGAAGGAACAAAGATAACGAAACCCGCCGCAGGACTTGGAAGAATTAGCATAAGCGCGCGTGGCCATCGAGAGGGGAGGGGGGCGAGCTTGCGGGGGTCGAGCTTCCAGAGTCAAACAATAGAGCCAGAGTCGTTCGGGGGCGAAGGCGTCGGCGAAGTCCCTCGCGGATCAAACCTGATCCTGGGCTTCGAGGGGCGGGGGGGGGGGGGGGGGAGGCGACGAGTCCGTCCGAAGCTTCGACGCTATCTCCGAGGGTCAGGGACCAACTTCCTGTCCCCGAAGAGCGTTTCACTTTGAGGTTAGGTATAGTTTTAAAATGACGGGATTTGTGGCTTTGCCGTTAACCCCCTCGGCTCCCGGGAAACTTTGCTCGATGGGTTTGTACCGCCGAGGCTGAGCGGCTTCGAAATCGTTTGGCGTCGTGTCGATTATACGGGCATCAAGATAGCTTCGTTGGACAAAAATCACCATTCATATTTATCTCGAGGGGCCTTACGCGAGTCAGAGTTTTTCTTTCTACTCGTCAAATTTAAGTATCTCTATTCGTGTGTGAGATATTTTATTACTTTTCTTTTTGACTTTTAACATACGGGAAATGAAAACTAACCGTAAAATCATAAACTAAAATAAAAATTAAGAAAAAAGTAAAGATCGAGCATCGAATTTTTTATTACCTGAAATTGTTTTAAAACGGTAAAAATTAGTCATCCGTATCCGTTTGGTTTTATTTTGCGTTAACTAACTTTATTCAGAATACTTTTTTTTCCTTTTTCTATCGCGTTAGTATTTTTCAATATTTCACTGACATTGACGAACGAATAGTAATATTGAAGTGACTATATTTAGGGGAAAAATAATTTTCTGAACAAAATGAGCCGTTGTGAAGTGAAATGGGACAAAACTGTATATATATATATATACGAGATTTCTCACAATTTCTAAGCGATTTTAACAGTCAAAAATCAATATCGAACGACAAGTTCTTGTTGGTATTCTTTTTTCTTGCAATTTGTAAGAAAATCATCGTAGCTCGCAATACAAAGTTCAAAATTAACTAAAAGTATGGACTTGCGTATCTAGTATCTAGTAGTAGTTTTGTTATTTTTGAAGATTTTCGATTGCGACTCAGGCTTGAAAGTAGTCAATACCTTGTACCATATGTTACAAAAATTTCTCTCCCTTGCGTTTATGAAAATGGATTTCGTGTAGATATGTGCTCCGCCCACGTGAGGTTTATATTTTTCCCGAAAAGTACGTTGCACATAGAGAGCGAAGCAGAACTGCTGCGTCGATATACAGGTATGAGGACGAATTTTGCGTCATCAAAATGCGAAGAGAAGAAATGTATCATATATCCCGTCTATATACGCATATATAAACATCTGTGCGTATAAATTCTCGGAGAATACCGTAAAAATCAAACGACTATAAATATTAAATTCCAATTCCTCAATCTCCTTTCGGATTCGACGGATAAGTCGGCCTATCTCGAGGCCTACGTGGCGTAGACAGACGCAAGCAAATATACATCCATATACATACGAATAAGATTCACAAAACTCACGTTTTGCAATTTGCCAACTCGATTATCCCGCAAGGATATCGATTTTTTCTACATATTATATATGACGTGGGCGATTTTTTATCAGCCTCGTACGTCAAGCACGCTGTAATATTTATACATGTATGTATTGTATGTACATACATAATACACTTTATTTTCGGTCGTTACAAATCGCCCGTTAGATAGGGATTCCCTGTCACCGATACATCGGTTGGGTTTCCGGGGCGAAGTCAAAGCGCCCTGTATCCCAACAGATTTGAATACCGTCCCATCATTTCGACGCGCCAATCTACTTTTTCCTCTTCCAACCCGGTGGAAATTCTACGGTTATATTTTCCGATGCACACTTTTTCCCCAGTTACAAATGCACGATCCGTGCCGTGTGAAAAATTGAGACAAAGAAGAGAAAAACCTTTAAAAAAACAACATCCCTTCTCTTCGATAGAAATGGAACTGACAAGTTCAAATATATGCTGCATTGAAAAACGTATAATCGTTAGTAAAATTCAGTTTTGATCCGAATTTTTCCAAAATTCGTTATCAGTCAAGATATCATCCCTGACATTCGTTCAACTTGTACAACAAATGACGATTTTGGTATTGAAATAAGAAAAAAACTAACATGAGAGACACGTCCGACAAACGTTCACTCCTCTCAACTCATTCTCTGTTTTCTTTTTCTTTCGCTGTCCGTATTTTTCGAATCCTCACGTCCATCTTCGTTGCACATCAACTAAACCGTGATTCTACAACCCCGTTCGTTAAGTCCTCCAAATTGGATCGGCATATCGAGCTGCGCAATTAATCCTCGATGCCACACCTACATATCCGAATAAGGTGAAATACTCACGAGCGAGATGAAAGTGAGAATCGAGGCTGGTGAATCCTCGAATCTGCCTTGATTTTCACTGCAGCATCGGAGGATATTGCTCCTGCAGGAACTCTCCTCCACGTTCTCAATCCCGCACTTTGGCCCCTTCGCACCGCGAAACTATGAGGTAGTAATCACGCGTCGTTAGGGTGGCACACGCACAATGCGTTAGACAACCCCCTCCCCCATACCCCATCCCCCACCACCCACGTGTCTACTCGCGCATGTGGACGTCTACATAGGTATGCACAGCCACCCACGCATCCCATTCTATTCGATTTGTATGCCGGCCCATTGTCTATGCCCGGAATAGATTATGTTCCTGGCTGCCGGTTTTATCCGGTTAAACGATTTCATCGACGTCGTTAGAGAATTTAACTCACCCTCGACCCTTTACCACCACCGACGATATTTCCTCGGTCCATCTAGCCGGATGTATCACCGATTGGACAAACATCCGCGTTGTGTTTGTTCGCGGTTTTTGCTTGTCTATCGTTTTCTATTTATTCGAAGAAATTAAATCACCCGGTTAACTGATACGAGTTTTTCCAGTTTTCGTGCGAAAAATGGTAGTCCATGTACAACCGAACAAATTACATCGAAATTGGTACTCGGAGTTTGTTTTTTTGGATCCCTAATTTCGTTTCGGAACTTATTTTCTGAATTTGTCACTCTCTGAGGATTAAAATAAGGGTGAGTCGGAGTAAATTTTCAGTATTATTACGGATTTCGTTGGTATATCCAAATTTGAAATTTGGTGTATTTGTAGGGGTTTCAAGTATTGCTCTCGTCATTTTGGATCCTCCATTCTGCAATTCTTCCATTCTGATGACTGACTCATCATCAGCTACCCCAGGAACCTCCGAGTAACAAGTTTCAAAAGACTTATTCCACTTCTTGACTTTTTGGTACAAGGATGCTGAGGCCTTGTCGTAATTACCGATATTTGAAGCCGCCAATTTGAATCCCGCGTACTGATTTTTTTAATTCTGCTTCCAAATTTGGATTCAGTGACTCCAATCAATTTTCATCTGAACTCATCGAGAAATATCAGAGTTATAAAAAAATTTACATATACGATTCAATACCAGTTTGGACACTTTTTTCTCTACATACATAATAATCCATTACCAGTCAACCGATTAAAAGAGGTGAAGCTTCTGAATTCGTAAAATGTACATAAGATTCGGACTGACAGTTGTTTTCGAAGACCTTAGAGATCGATCGAGTGATACAGAAAGTAAGCGAATCTCTATATTTTCTATCAATTCACATCTATAAGTATATAAAAATTACTGCGAAGAAACAAAAAAAAAAGAAGGGTTTTCAGATATTCAAAGCGATAACAAAAAAATGTCAAAAATATTACGACAACGATGTTTGTCCAAATGTTTTTCCAAATTTGGTTACGCATATTTTGGCGCACTTTGACAACTTGAAATCTCATCTTCCAAAATAGCGAAACAGTTCAGAAAAGAAACGAGTCAGGAAGGGGTAGGGGGGAGATAATACGAAAGCAAGGGTCACGTGCATCTCAGTGGGATAAAAACGCGATGAACCCGGGGTTATTTTCTACCTGGAAGAAAATTCAAGGAATAAGACTTCTCGACGTTTCGTCTTTATGTGTGTATATGCACATATATATCATATAATGCAATGGCGGTAAGTTGACGAGGGTGATAAAACCCGCGACGTATTTCGGCTTCGGATTTACGATCGGGACATCATTGGCGATATTTCGGGTCTCCGTGGCGCGTATCGAAAGATCGTGAAAACGAAATATTATAACACAATCTGCAGGAGCGCAAGCGTTGAATCAAGATCTCAGCTTTAGGGGTAGTTTTTCTTTTCGGCTCGGCGCCGCTGATACGTTTGGAAAAATGTTTAGGAAGTGAATTTATATTCCAAGATCGCAACGCTCGCTCGCCTCTTCGGCTGTTGGACGAAACACGAAGGAAAATGATGTCGAGCATCTGTTGTCTGAAGCTCTAGATTCAACCCTGCGAAACCTACGGTGTGCCGATTCCACCCTTCGAATCTCCTAAACGATATATGTAAAACAATCACGTATAACTTCTGGAGAAGGCGGGGTCAGAAAATGCGGCCACTCTGCTCAATATGCTTTCTTGGAATATGAATCACAACGTCGACCGGATTCACTGCCTTTTATACTCTCGTTTCGAAAAAAAAATTCACAAAAATCAGGACCGACGAGCGCTAGCTGCGTTGGTTTTTTATTAACCCTCAAAGTCTGACGCCCGCTCGAGTTGAAGTGATGAAAACAAAAAATATAATTTGTAAAACTGCCAAACATTTTTCTTAATCAGAATATGCGAGAAAAACTCGGCATTTCAATTTTTCCAGATAAATCGATCAACTTTCGGTAACGAATTTCTGGTTTTAAGCCTTAGAACGAAGACTCATCAAAGTTTCAGAGAATTTTCTTTGTCAAATCAGTTTTTTCAGTCAACGCAGTTTTTTACTGAAGTTCTCTCGGAGCTTTTATAGAATTTTGCACAATCCCATCACTACGAGGCAACAGTTTCGCGAAAAGGTGAATTTAAAAAGGCTGTAAGAGGCTGCAACCAAAATTTATAAACAACGAAGAAAAACTGTTTTTCTTACGTTACATAATTATTCATCCCTGTGAAATATATTTTGAAAAAAAAAAAAAAAATGGCATTCGGAGCCTTTTTTAATTCGCCTCTTTCATTAACGTGCGAACTTAAACCTCACAAATCGCATCCGCACGAGTCGATGAAGGTACGCATATCCGGTATCAGCTAAATCTGTCTGATAATCCATAAAACTGGCCGAGTCCCAAAGCCGAGGTTGGCGTTGAAGCCCTTGATGCGCGCTCCCGAAGGGATTAAAGCGATTCTCCGGGGCACGAGTCCTGTCTCTGGTCCCCATCCAGTCACCCCTGCACACGTCCCTCCCTCCATCCTCGACGAGAGACGTTAGTTTCTCGGGATCGTTGCACTGATTGTCTGCCCTGCCGAATGAAGCCGAGCCCTCGAGCTGCTGATGGTGGAAATAGTTGAGATATTTTTGGCACCGAAAAATGCCGGACAATACTGCAGGAATGGTCCAGGGTGCCACGGCTCCGAATTCGAGGAGACGACGTCCCGGAATTTCCAACCCTCTGACCCAACGATTCATCAGGTGTGAGAAGTCCGAGTCCTTCGAGGGTCGCTTTACCGAGCAAATGTAGCCCTGCGTCGAGAATTCAACGTTTGGAAGACGCGTCGCGAATCAGAAGAACTCAAATTACTTAATAATGTTATTTGTAATCTCGTGGAGTCAATCGATATAGGTGCAACTGATATTATTACAATGCAATTGCAATAGTTGTGTTTTCAATTTGCTCAACTCGTTGTCTTCGATGTCAAGGGTGTTTTCTTTTTTCTCTGATTGATCTTGGCGTGTGCTTTCATTGACTTCCAATTCACCTTGTGAATTTTCATTAACTTTCAGCGATTTCTCGTCATTTCATGTGATTCCATCTGTTCCGAAAGTGACTTAAAATCATTGGCAGTCCATGAAGATCACACGAAGAAGTAGAAGCATGTGTAGAAATGACTGTCGGTCAATTCCGATCAATTGAAATCATTTATTTACTTTCCAAACGAATGTCCCCTAGTCGAAATAGACGTTGTGGAACGGTCCTTTCCCATTTGAAGAACATCGGAAATTTTCGGTTTTTGAATCATCTGAATCAATCGTATCAACAGTATTCACGAAGTAACGAATCGACGACCTTCCGAGGTCAAATAAGCACAGTATTTTCCTTGACTGAAACAAGACTCCAAACTACAATTGTACATTCTTCCGTTACCTAAATTTATCCGAGTTTTTCGTCTACTCCAATCACTGATGAAAAATTAATTCTCTGGAATATCAGTAAACCGACTGTAACTTCGCTGATCAATATGCCTCTCTGCAAGCTCGAGCGTATCGCGAAAGCCTGAAGAGCTTGTTGTCTTCCACATCCGAGGCTAATTCTAACGTCAGGCACACACGTCGTGTTGCCACGTGACTGAGTGGATGCGAGATAAGGAAGACGAGGACGTTGTGGATCCTGGGAAGGAGGCGGGAGTTCCAAAAACACAACAATGGTGGGTCCTTATCTTACTTAAACTGGGCTAAGCCCTCCGGCTTGTGGTGAAACAATGAACGAATCCCGGGCCAGTCGCCGACTGCAAGGGAAACTCAAAAGTTCGTCAACCGAGTCGGGATTTTCTGACTGGAACCAGCGGAGCACCGCCGGCTACGATTTGAATAATTAATACTACGGCGGGTCCTGCCGAAATTATACAAGGAGATCCTGCGGCAGGTAGATGCCCGCTGTTTCCCCCAGTAGCTCCAGGATTGTTTGAATATGAATTAGACCGCGTTCCGCTGGATTTCTCCGTTGCGATAAGCGTCGAATTCAACATCTCACTTATTCCTTCCTGTGTTCCTTTATTTTAAACTTTTTTCTCGTCCGTTTCAAAACTAAGACCAAGCTTAAAGCTCAAGAATTTTGACTACAGATCGTTCGTGCAAGTCGTCATCGTTATCACACTAATTCTTGCTTCTAAGGTTTTCTGCACAATGAGTCAAAACAATGCTACAAAATATTGATATCGAATCGATAAATTGAACGATAATTAGCACAGGCTGCTGGAGTGGATTGCAAAATGTTTGGCATCCGGGTTTATCGGAAGGACGGAAGATGAGAGAGAGAAAAACAATGAAAGCAAGAGAGAGAGAAAAGAATCGGGAGAGCGAGGGGGAAACACAGGCAACAAATTATATTCATATTTAGAGGATTACGTCAGCAATCCCTGGGATCAGGACCTTAAAGGGTGGGTGGTGCGGAAGGGCTAATTATTGTACGCCGTATCGCTGATTGGATTCCCGGAAGATTAAATTGGCATTCGTTGTTTCCAGCTGGACTTGTCTCTTTTTTTTTTTTCTTTTTTACAAACCATTCTACCTCAATAAATTTATTTTTCATCGAATACAATTATCTGAAATTCAAATCTTCTCAGAATTCTTAACGGAGCGATAAAAGTGTCCGTAAAGTTTTTTCGTTACATAAGAATGGAGAACTTGAATTTGAATAATACTGTTACCGAAAAATTTAGTGATTGAGTTTTGTGAAGAATTGAAGTATTACAAAAAAAAAACGAACGAAACTGATTATTCTAACGGATTATAAAATTAATGATATAATTCGTCAATGAAAGCTTTAAGAAACGATTCGCGACGAGAAAAATCGTACTTAAAAATCTTGATACATAAGATTGTGAAATTTGAGTGACAGGGTCCATCTTTTAGAACAGAAAAGCAGTCGAACAAAGATCGTAGACATTTATAATATACAACCAAACGGCGATGGATTGTCGAACGAGGAAAGTTTGAGGAGCTGGTTTAACGGCAGACGAATAATTTGCGCAAAACTCGGCGAAGAGTTTTTCGGGAGGTGTTATCAAGGAGGCGTAGTCGTCTGGGTAGGAAGACGAGGTTGACAGACGGCTGTCATTAAATTCGTGCGGTAGGTATATTTGGGGGAAAAGTTGCGGCTATTCCCATTAAAGAAAGTTATAACCGGCAGGCAGCACGACGACGATTCTCCTTCTTCTTCTCCTTCTTCTTCTTCTTCTTCTTCTTATTCTTCCTTGGTAACTCGAAGGGGGAAAATGGGAAGGAGTGACGGTTCCGTAATTGCCAGCCGTCGCGTATACCGCAGATTCTCGGCTTCTCTAACCGAGCGGAATTTCTCGTCGAAGTACCGAAAGGAGGGATCGAAGGATCGAGGAGTAAGAAATCGAGAAGCCAAGATATGAGCTAATCCCGAAATAATACGGGCCAAGAATCGAATTCTGCGACGGCTCCCGTAATAACTTACCCCCAAGATAATGGAATTTTGAGTATTGGCTGAATCTGACTCGCTCATAATGCTCGAGAAACGACGAATCGACTTCAACCAGACGCCGGTTTTCTTCCCTCTCAGGCTCAACGAGTCGACAATATTTCCCTTACCACGCTTCTTGTAATTTACAACCGCATTTACGCTTAGCCAATTACCCAAATCGTTTTCGCGATTATTATCAATCTTCGATTTATATTTTTCACCAAATTTTTACATTCGATCATGGTTTTGTGGAATAACCGCAAGCGTTTTCAGATCAGAAATTTATTCGCAGTAAAAGACTTCCGATTTGATACGCAAATTGCAGAGCTTCTTGTCTGGCAATAATTCCAAGCCGTTAATTTCTTTTCAAAACGTAGAAATGGATTCACGTTAATTCAGAAGCCTCGGAAATTCAAATCACACTTCAACCCCTTAATTTGCAAAGCTGAATGAAGAATAGAAAAAAAATCATGCACAGAACGATATTCGTCAATATTATATTCAAAGAAATTGTAATTGCGGAAAATCAAACGAAATCTTCTCGCTCAGCGATGGTTTTCAGGCAGTGGCGCCATCTACGACGTAAAACCGAAGCTTACTTCTCTTCGGATGCTGCCAGTAGCTTTGGTCACTGCCAAAGGAGGAGAAGCTCGGGTCGATAAGCTGCAGAGATCTGTATTTTTAACCCGACCTTACCACCCGCGCTAAGCCGCCGCGGCAGTAATTTATTGAATAAACATTAACTGTTCAAACTATTCAGATAGAATAAAATTTGGTTAAGTAATGCTTGTATTTTTTTTATAATTTTTTTTATTCTTTATCACTTCATTTAAGTAGTCCTTTTTTGGTAGTATCAATTTTTAACGTCCAAATTATCGCCATTAAATATGACATTCAGGCTCATCGCAACTGTTGTTCTCAAATTTCGTGGGATTTTACATATTCTCTCTGCAAATAAATCATCAACAATAATATTGAACCGCTTGATATTTTGATCATATAGAAATTTACATTTCTGGATTCAGAAACTTGAAAACAGCCAATGAATAACTAAAAATGATAAGGTTATTAAAGAATTGAAAAATCCATGTAAAGACCATAAGCTTTGACAGTAATCGTAGCGATAAAAAAAATGAAGAAAGATTTGATAGAATACAAAGGAAATTTCTACTAATTAAACAAGTGAAAATAGATGACGTAAGGAAAATTCAAAATAATCTAAAATCGGCAAATGGACTTACGTACGTAAACTGCTATTGATCGATATTTGACTTCAAACCACGCAGCTTCCGATTCGCCGAGTTTTCCCTTGTCACTTCCTGAACGGAAACAATCGGGTTGCAGTTACAACGTTTCGCGTCTGACACAGCAATTATTGGCCGCTCAGATCTGGGAGCCACAAACTGAAGGGTTACAATCGCGTGCGTTTCTCTCCCTTCTCTCTCTCTCTCTCTCTCTCTCTCTCTTTCTCGATCCATCTCTCTCTGCGTACGCACATGAGAATATGCAATTGCATCCTGGTGAACCTGAACCTATGCAGGGTCAATGCCTACGGCTCAAAACACAGAGACCGATCGTAATTAAATTCCGACCGATTGTCCGGTCGGAAAGTTTCGCACTGAAATTAACCCCCGTGTATATTTGGGAAAAGGGGATCCAGCATCCGATGCGGACGGTAATATTATCGTTTTCACCGGATTCTTTCCACCTTTGGCTTCAGGCTTTACGGAATAATTCGAATACGTGCAAGTATATTTGCGCACTGAATTAATTATTCAATTTCTGCTCCAGCAACAGTTGCAATAAAATTGTAAAATTCCCGCGGTATTTTTGTCTTTAAATTTTAACGAATATCAAGAAAACTGTGACGCTATAGCGATAATTTGGCGTGATTTATTTTTTTCGAAAAGCTTAAAGCTTCAGTGATTAAAGCTTACTGAGCTTGACATGTTCATGAAAAATGTAAAACATAAAACGTGAGAGAAAGGTAAAACGTACGCACCAAATAGAATGAACGAGGAAACAGAAATTGTGGTAGAATATTTCTATATGCGTTACGTACGGTTGGAGGTAATTTTTTACCTCATTGATCACAGCTGGACCGAACAATTAGTTTCTAAACGAGCGGATAGCCACGGTCTGTGAAATATCCGAATAATATTTGAAATTTCACTGCAATACGATCGGAATATATTAAATTATTATATCGTTGTAATATCAGGGTAAGTATGTAAATAATAAAGTTTATAAAGAGCTACTGTATCAAATTTCCCCTGTGTCAAATGTGAAATAACGTAATTTATCCGCTTCAGAGAATGTAACGTTGCCTTTTCACCTCCCTCTCTTTGTTTTCTCCATTATTTTTCTCGTTTTTTTTTTCATCAACCCGTGCTGTTTCGAAGTTCCAGAATGAAAATTGGAAGAAGAAAAGAAGTAAAAAAAAAAAAAATCGCATCAGTAGACCAGATGAGAATTCACAATATTGGATTTTTACAGAGCCTGGGGCTGTGTTTGAAACGATACAATTATATTTCCTTTACGTAGACTGCACACACAAGTGTAGCATGTTCCATACTAAAATCATCACGTGAAATTGTGTTTATAGCTGAATAATTTTAATCGATATTAAAATCCTTTGAAAATGACATTGTTTTCAGTGATAATTGAAATAACTCGATCGTGAAATAATGTTTCCTAAAATAAACTAACCGTAATGGTGTACAAAATATTTTCTAAATATTTAAACAAGGATTCTTGGCAGACGTACATTTTTTCCATAACTGAAATTGCCTAAAATTTCGAAAGTCAATTTTCACCATACTCATTACACACCTGCAGTGATTTATTCAAGTAATTCATGTAATCGATTTTTTCTCAGCAGTCCACCGGTATAGTTAAATTGATTTTCTCTACGTACCAAAAAAGAATTGGGACATTTTCGGATGTTTTATCACTGAATTTACCTTCCGAAAAGACGTTCAATCATAAGAGCATCGGAAACGTATTTTATTTATTAAAATTAATCGAATATGCAGAGCCGCGTTGATTCGGCTTCTGATTTTTCCCCGCTCGACGAACGCGGATAGCGGTCCGTTTTGTGCTTTATGAACTCACTATCCGTGTTAGCGTCCGTTTGTGGATGGGACGTGTGCCCGTATAATAAGGTAGCGCAGCTTGCACGCGCTCCGAAACCGGTTGACCGGTTGTAAACGGGAGCGAGGATCGCGGAGCTCGAGCCACGCGAGGACGAGGACGAGGACGAGGACGAGAACCATTGTTATATTGCTTGCTAACACGGCATTAATACATCGTAAAAGAATAACGAGTCCACGACATGCCACGAGGCCCGTCGCCGGACACGGTCGACGTTACACATGCACGAAACGCGATCGAGCCCCGTAACGAACCCCGTAAGACACAAGGGTTTGAAATATTGTCGTTCGGGGTTAAAAGGTTCGAGATAAAATTAATTCCCGCTTGCTCGAGACCACCCGCGGTCTTTTTTTCTCCCTCGCTTCGTGTCACGGGTACTCGTTGACTGCAATAATCGTCACACCCGTGACGATGGAACACGTCCTGTGTGCAAGCCGTGTGTTTTAATCAATTTTAGTGGTGAAAAATACCGCTCTTCAAATCTCGAAGTTAAGTGAAAAGGTATGAAAGAAGAAAATTGTAGAATTTAATTCAGGAGCTGCGATTGTAGCGTACGTTCCTATCGAATGACAATCTCTTCTGAGGCTTAAACTCTTTCTTCGTGGGTACAATAAAATCTGAGATAAACGGAATATATGGGTCAAGTTTATTTGTTTGGCGGATGAAATTTACTTTACAAATAATCGCCAAGTACAGATGACGTGACTGGACTGCAGTTTGTGAGGGAATTTGTTCTCTTCGCGTATTTGAACAGGTACCTCAAAAAAGAAGATCGTGTCTCTGAGATTGACCCTGTAAAAATAAAACAGACTCTTAGCTTTAGACTGAGTAACTTTAATTAGGAATATCTACCGTCTCGAACGCATCGTTTAATCAATAATTTTCATTCCACTCGAGGATAAATTATACAACATTTAACCCAACAATCGCAGTCGATTCAATTCCAGCTGATTATTCTTTTTTCCGTTCGATTTCTTGGTGAGGAAATTCTCGTAGTTCAAAGTTGACACGTCAAAAAGAGTGGATTTAACGCGTTAATCTGATAGGCATATTTAGCTCGATATGCGACGAGGACTGCAGGGATTTAAAATCTAAATCGATCCATCTAACTTCTAAGACGTCTAATAGAACCGCTTCCATTCCGACTCTATCCAACTCTGAGAATCATCGATGTCTTACGATATCCCAACCGTTGCACGATCCCGCTTCGAAGAATCATCAGTCAACAGCTTTAGACAAAAATCAAAGTTCGTGAAAAATCCCCTGACGCCACTCGCAGTTCCTTAAAAATAGTTCTCTTCCAGCAATCGTGAAGAAGTGAGTTTTTATGATTTTATGAGACGATGTGTAGTTAAAAAGAAGGGTAAATCAAACCTGCAGACCTCTTTTCTTCACACTCATTCACAATTGATTTTGAGATCGATGTAATCATGTAATTCCCGTTTAAATACGCGTGATAAAAATATTTTTCATTAAAAATGCTGTAACTATTGAACGTTTGAATTATAAAAAATTTTCAAGCATATTCTTGCTGGGCATTAAATTTTTAAACAAAGACCCTGGTGTTGATTTTTTAGACTCCAAATTCTTACACTTACGGGCCGTGAAAGTCGAAGAAAAGCGGAAATATGCAGCATAGCGTTGATACGAAATTATAATCGAAATTTAACGAAAAATGAAGAACAAAGACAATTTGTTTTGCAAGTAGTGAAATTACATCACCAGCAATATCTTAATTGTGACAAACCAAGTTTTATCAACAACTGAAAAGAATATTAATGTTTAAGAGTGCAATAAAAAATAAATAAATGAGTGAAAACTCTACTCCTTTGACGAATCTAGTTTATAAACAACATCTTTCACGCACCTTATTTCATTTAAGTTTAAGTTTCTTCATTTAGTATGGATATTTTCAATCGTAGATTGAATTTTTGAGTCTAGAAAACCAACTCAACAGTCTTTCTTTCAGAGAATTTAATACCCTACAAGAATATGCCTTGAAATTTTTTTTTATATCAAACGATCAACAAGTTATAGCATTTTTAATGAACAAAAAAATTATTCGCGTGTCATTTAAACGGAAAATTTCAAATGGCCAGCGACAGCTTTTAAAATTGAGCTAAAAAATTTTTTTCAAACGAGAGAATTTTTTTTTTGTTCATTAAAAATGCTATAACTTGTTAATCGTTTGATATAAAAAAAAAATATATATATATATATATATATACACAAAATTAGAGTCCCCAGGGCCAAGACACAACACATACCTGTGAATAACAATACACAAATGAAGATATTTGAAAATTGAATGAAACGGGGATAAAACCCGCAGCAGTGTGAAAGGCAATATCAGAAACAAGGAGCGAAGTCTGCAACGGGGTTAAATATTATTCGGAAGATAATCAGGGGACGTTAATCCCCTGCTCAGGGGGAGGATCGTCGATTAATCGGCGAACGTGGCTCGCAGGTTTCGCGGACTGAAGAAGGTCTTATTTACACGAACGTAACAATTAACCTGATATATCATCCCCGGAGACAAGTTATAAATTTGTTTCATCGTTCACGAGTCGAGTCGAAGTCTGCGCCGACTTCGGCCAGTGGTCACCGTTATCTCAGATGGAGATTGCCCGCCTCTCCTGCACCCGGTTGACAAGGTTATGGATCACCCAAGTGCGTGAGTGCGTGCCTAAGTGCGTGAGCCGAGCCGGGGGACGATCCGATATCCGACGCGTCTAACACTGATTCGAAAATTACGTAATGGACTCCCGAGGAGTAATGAAAATCCGACTGCGACGATTTGTTTTTTTTTTTCTTTTTTTTTTTTTTTTATTATCACGATCTTTCGTATCGATTATACACGAGAAAAATATGCAAGAGGGTGAAAATTTGACGAGTTTGAAAAATCGTACAAGTTATTTGTTTGTAAAGTTTTTTGAGAATAGTTGAAAATTGTACAAATCAGAAATATCGAATTTATAACCTCTAAAATGATGAGTAATTGACGCACTTTTGATTGTTAATTACTTTTTTTAAGATCTAGTCAAGCCAGGAAACGTATTTCTGTAACGAGTGGTAATTTAATTACAGGAATACATTGTTTGGCTTTGAATTGCATGTAGAATTAATTAATGGCAATATCTTTGCATTTTTTTACCGCCAGTGGATACGTAAGCGTAGGTGATATTCAAAATTAGTGAAATTTTGCTCGATCGGTAAAGACCAACTATAGCGTAGCCTTAAAATATTTTTTTAGACTCTGTATCTCTCAATAAATCGTGATATCCTTACAAAAGTTTGTGATGATTTCTTTGTTCACTTTTTTTCGCACGAAGAAGGGACGTGCAATTAATTGTTGAATCGACGATTCTTATAAAACTGAGCACAATTGTAGTTAGTCAATAGAGTGAAAAAAAAAGAAAGTCAATTCTGTAATCAGATCAACTTTGAAAGCACAATAATTTCCTTACCTTTTCGCATGAACAATCATTTTTCAATAATATTTAATATTTCATATCGCACCAGCTTGAGAAAAATCATTCTATTTGTTTCTTTAAATTTATATTCAAATAAATAAATGATTTGATGCATGAAAGGATGACCGAAATCTTTGTTTGTTGCTTGAAAAATTTGCTTCTGTCTTTTTTACGTTGATAAATAAGTCTTGAAGTATTTGGTCAGAGCTGTTACTTTTGAATAAAAATGATTTTAATGCAAAACTGAAGTTTATTCATCAATTGTTATTCACAATAAATGTTTGTGAAAATAGGTAACTTTTCTTATAATTCGAAATATCATTCCAGTTTCTACAGAAGCAAACTTCATCAAGTAAAACATTTTTGTTTTATTAGTTATGTGGAATAAATGAAAATTTGACATCTAGACACTCAGACTGAAAATTCGCGTTAACCGGTGTAGTATTTACGAATTCGAACGGTTTTACCCTGAGATCAACATGACTGAAGAAAATAAACACGTGTATCTAATTTCGATGCAAAATCGAATAAAACAAAGCTAAATAAAAAAAAAACAAACGGTCGTATCTCGAGATATGAGACACGGAATTGCGTTGTTTTTACGTAAGGCGCGTGGCGTCTGTAAGGAAGTTAATATCGGCGTGATTTCCATGGTAATTAGTCCTCCCGTAACTAGACGTAGAATTATGAGTCTTTCTCGTTGCGTGTTGAAAGTTGTACGGGTGCAGAGCCATATGCCGCGACCCCGTGCACCTCTGTATATATATACGTATGTATACACCCACATACGTACACCGTATAAGGTGGTACGTCACATAAGTTGGCCGAAGGAAAGCTCGGCGACGATGTCGTGCGTGAAAAATTTGCGTGACGATTTAAAGGAGCCGGAAAACGGGAGCTCAGCCTGGGATCTCAAACAACTAACGGGTGAATTCTAACGAAGGAATTCACGATTCCGAGGTAAGGAAATAATCGCACACGCCATCGTGGTTCTTGTATGGAACTGACAACACGGTCCTGATAAACGAACTCGAGGATTATTGATTGGCTCGTTAGGAAATGTTTTTTCATTACATCTTTCTTTGCTCTCTCGATCTTTCTCAAATTACAAAAGCGTCGGATCATTTGCCGATTGTATGTATAAGAAATTGGGAAATTGTGAAAGCTTCGTGGTTCTGAACATGGTGTGAAATATTAAGAAGCACGGAACTGAATTCTTCCACAGAATTATCGAGGGTCTCTAAATTAGTATGGACTACGATGTGAACTGGAACGATTGGATATTAAATGTCAAACAGAAATAGCAGAAAGTCAGTCTGGCGAGACGAGCAATTTGAAAAAAGGATCTGATCTAAGGAAAAATGAAGGCTGGCAAATACGAACGTTGCACGGAAATTTTAGGGATTTCTTCGGCGGGAAAGTGGTTCGAGGCACCGTTTATATGAATTTTTTTTCTTTTCAAAGCACAAATTCTATTAATTAGAATTTTAGAACCTTCAGAAAATTTATGCCTTAAATTTAAACCGGATTTTTTCATTATTATCGTTATTGAATTGAACTTTCTCAGATATCAATTTATATTAATTCCTTAAAGGGTTGCAGAATAAATTGAATATCAATTTTTCGAGTTTTCGATAGATTTGGAATAAAATAATCTTAAATAATAGTAAAAAACAAAATTTAAACCATCTAAATTATGTTCATAAAAATCCACGTTGGATTAATTTAAAATCCGATTTTCAATCACATAGACGATCACCAATTCTAGTTCTGAAAGTTCAATTATTCCAAGTATACCAAGACTGTAAATCAACCACATCTATTTTTCTAACAAATGCTATTATTGTACATTAAAATATGCAAAAGGAGAAAAATTCGAGGGTCGAAAGGAACGGACATAAATGTCTGTGTTTTTTTTTTAAACCGATTCGGAGCTCTGAAGTTTTTACAGGGAATAACTCTCCCTGAGTTTGACGAGGTTTGGTAGAAGGGAAAAGGCTTCGAGAGTTCGCATGCCTGAAAGCAATATAATTACAATATTACATAGCGCGACGATAACGTTTTTCCCTCCCCGACTCCGGTGCCTCTCTTTCTCTTCTCCTACAATTAATTGCCCCCGTAAACTCATTAAATTTATTTGTCCATTCGTAGTCGTACAAACACGCGCGTAGAATAGAAACACCGAGCACACAGTGCCTACAAATACGTGCATAGGTTATCCAGAACGAAGGTAAAAACAGAAGCTATGGAATTTCAAGAGGCAAGGCTACCACCTGTAATATATGCGATATACCTACACCCACCTTTTCCTCAAGCAATCACTTCAACTCACATCATCGCGTTTCGATAAATCCAGCGCTTCTAATTTGAAAATTGCTTTTCCTTTGTCGAGGTAAAACTTTTTCTAAAATATTTTCGTGTATTTGTTTTTTTCTTCTTCTTTTTGTTTTGTTTGCGGTTCGTGCGAAGTCAACGAACGTACGGAACTTTTGAAGAATCAGTTGCCTTCTGCAAGTTTTCAGTTATATATTGCTGACATATTTTGCCGATTAAAATTTCTATCCGTTGAATAAAATCGGACGAATTTATAGTTTAATCGAACGTCACTCTGGGCTACAGGATTTCTGGGTTGACCGACTCGGAGGAATTGGGGTCGAAGAGACCCCCGGGACACCATTTGGAGCTTCGAGGCTACGGGGAATCGGATTTCATTCGAATTCCGAGAGCGCAGAAAATAGATTTGTTCGTACTTTGCAGGCTTGAGTTATTGGGAAATGCCCTTAAAACCGAGAAAGCGTTATAACCGTAATTTATTTATTCCATTTTACCATTTCTAACTTATTTTTCAAACCCGTTTCGTCATTTATGCGTTGTTTTTCACCTCAAATTTTACCTCGATAATAGCACTGAACGTTAGGCCAGAATCAAAAAGCTGTTTGTTCACACAGAAATTTTCACAGTGTCTTTTATCGTAACGGTGAATACCAGAAAAACAATGAAAAAAAGAGAGAAAAATGAAGAGTCTCAGTTATGTGAATTACAATGAAAAGAATTATTTATATCAGATTATTCAAAAAGGTGAGGGAAAAATTTTTTAGCAATACATTTCCCATAGCGTGCTTTAAACGGTCAAGTTTCACTATCAAAAGAATTTAAAATCTGGCTGATATTAATGGGTTGGTTGTAGTGATGCGATATCCAGCCAAATACGAATAGTTTTATAAATAAATACATGATTAAAGTAAAGTTTTGCGGGGCTCGGTATTGTTTGTTATACTCCAACAGACTGTTTAATACGGTTTGTACGATGGCATCGGTCGATAAGCGGTCTGTAACTGATAACGAGCATGCGAGAATTTCATGTATACCGGCCAACGACATGTTACATCCATTAAAAAATGAAAATTGTTTTCGGTGCCAGACCGACCGCGGAGATTCCATCGAATTTCAAGGCTCGAGGCTCGTAATTTTTCACTTTTTCGTGAATTCGAACAGGTTTGCAATATAATACAGTAGATTAAAGCTTGGAGTAAAAGTTATCTGAGACAAGGATCGCGATCGGTATATTTTTTTTTTGTTATACACCTAACAAAAACTCCGACGTTTCCGGCGCACCCAGAATAACGCTAATTCTATCTAACAAATAAATTGTCGACTGTGCCGCAATATATATTCTTTCAAATAATAATAAGATTTATCCTGCACCGTGATCGAATCAAGTCATAATTTTCTATTTGATGAAATAAATTGCGCATAAAAGATCAACGATTCGATTAAAATATCATTTTTGAAGGGTAGCGATTTTGCGTCGAGAGATAACGATCGTGGATCGCAGATCGATGTCGAATTTAAATATCCGTTACGCAACGAGTCGAGCTTTCATTTTTCCTCTCTCGATCCTCCGGTAATCCTCTCCCTCCTCTTCTATCTTCCTGTTTGTTTTTCTCCTCTGTCGGTAGGTCCGTGACCGACCGCGGCGTGAAGGAAACGGCGAAAAGTTAAGATCGAAAAATGATAAACGAGCTTCGAAAGCGTCGCGGCTTCTCCGCTTCCGGGTTCAGCGTAGGAATGTAAGGCATCAGGGACACCGCCACATTGGTATTCCCGAGTTGCATCGCTTCCATGGCGTAGATATATATATATATATCCAACCGGTATCTTCGCGTATTGTTCTCGGTCGAGAACCTAACCATACGCCATGCCCATCTCGCAATGCGATATATCTACACGATCCCTGTTTACGCACGAAACACCGATAAACTTGAATATTTGTTGCGAAATAGTTGTCATTTTTGAAAAAAAAATTTTTCTTTATTATTTTCAGTTTATTTTCACTTCAAACGTAGCCTTGAATCGAGGGTAAAATCCATCGCATCGAACGAAGAATCTGGAATCGCACGAAACCTTGTTACGTGAATTACCGAACACCGATTTCACTCCAATTTGTTTGAAGCGAATGCACAAGTTGAGAGGTGAAAATGAGTACACAAATCAACCGCCAATATGTATAACTTGAAATGTACGATTTTAGAAATAAATGCAGATGATGATTTCTCATCGTGCAACAGAATCAAAAAAGGCTGCAAGTGCCTGAAAAAAAAAAAAAACAAAAAGAAAACGGTGAAAAACTATTTTTTCTGCGCTGTGTAGTTTATTTATCGCTTTTTTAATTTTCCTCTTCAATTATTCTTTCACAATATTTGTTTTAAGAATATTTTGGCTCAGATCCGTTGCCAAATTTCCAAAAACTGAGATATTTATGAGTACTTGAGTGAAACAACGCAGAGTGTGTACCTCAATCAAGCCGAGTTCAAAGCTAAAAACATCAAACTTTGAGAAAGCTGCGTGAGTTGCAATAAGTAAGCCTCCTATACGCCCAACGAATCGCCAGTTAAGGGTAAGAAAAATTTCCATGTCATTTGATACAGAAATCAATGTTAAGACTTTGAAATGCGTTTTTTTCGAAACAGCATTTTCCAAAAGTGTAAACATGATATCTCAAAAAGCACTAAACCGATCATGCTCAAATTTTTACAGCATCCTCATTATACCTATTGCATGAACTAGGATGATCATGATTGCTTTGGTATTTTTTGTTTTACGAGCTAAACATATGGAAAAAAATGCGAGTTTCAAATTTTTTTTTTTCTCATAGTTCACAGTACATATATATAACTGGTTATATTCAATATTTCGTCACGAAAACTTTACAGAATTTGTTTAAATGTCAATAAATACAGTGTGAAATTTATGAAAAATTTTATTTCAATCGATTGTCTTAAAAAAAAAAAGCTAAAAAACATTTACAAAAACAGCCTTCACACTAGACGAACATCTTAAGACTTAATACGTTGGAAGGTCTCAAAACCGTTTTTTTTTTTTTTTATTTTTTCCTCGTCGATACGAGAAGGGATTGATCAGCCTGGCAGTGGCGGCGTTGTTACTTATAAAATACACGATGTTTGTAATAAATAGCTTAGCTCGTTAGCGGCGAAGCGCTTGGCGTTCACGGCTTCAGGCCCTCGAGAGTTCGATCAAAGGTGTATCAATTAACCGATTAAGGTCTTATCTCGCACCGTGAAGGTTGTCGTTAACGGATTCGACCCTCGTCAGCGTTGGGGACAAATTAGTTTCCCTCACTGCTGCTTTGCCGTACCAAGCAAAGTGTCATCCCTGCTAAATAAAGTGCTTCAATCTCGGAGAACGGTCGTCGTTATCGGTCTACCTGAACGCCAAGAACCCTCGGGAATATCCTCTGATAACCGAAATCCCATTTTCTAATCTATCGTTGATTTCTAATGCATTGCTGACCCGGGATGAACGCGAGGAAATTTTTGCCCACGTCGGATTTCCGGATTTCAGGTCGTTAACACTGAGATTTTCACCGATCTTACAGGTTTCAAATAACTTTCACACATGTTTCGCGAAACACTTCAAAGTATTTTAAATGATTTCAGAAGGTTAAGGAGAAGTAATTTCAATCGACGATTTCAAAATTCTTTAGAATTTTAAACCATTTTAACATAGATTTAAAAATCGGACTTTGAATGGATTTCAGAACATTCTGAAGGCGGTGAGTTAAAAGTTCGGAATTGCAAAAGATGTTTAATAATTTCCGAAAAAAAAATTCAACTCGATTCCTGAACATTTCAAAGAATTCCAGGATAAATATATTTTGATAAAATTTATCGAGGTGAAAAAGTGTCGAGTTAATTTAAAAAGATTTCATTGGCTGGTGATCATAAGTTTTCATGTTTAAAGTTAAAGGTGACAGCTTCGCGGACCTTTCGTTCACCGAATGCAAAATCGTGAAACATTGACAGAATTACGCGCGCGAGTCTCAAGCCACGGAATAAAGTTTCGATGTAAACTACTTTGCGGTCAAAGTCGTCGAGTACCAAAGTCACGGGGCTTCTCACAAGACGAGGACTTTTCGTCCTGCAGGAGGCTGCGGGTCTACCTGACTTCCATTGCGATGCCTCGGCTGGCTAACGAGCTCCTGGGCTTTCTTAGGCGAGTTCTGGAACACCAAAGGACGGGAGCGACATTTCTCGAATGCTGAGAGAATTGTTCAGAGGATTTCCTCTCTTGGATGAGGCGCTACGTGATCTCGTTCTCCGTTCTGCGTATATAGACAGACGGACGCGAGGTCTGCTGCTTTATGGGCGCGGATTGACGGTCGGGAGTTGAAGTTAAAAATCAGAAACGTACACCTGATTTGCAGTAATCCGATATTAATTAATTGTAAATTTATATATGCTGGTTTGCTGGGGAATCGGAATAAAAAAATATCTCTTAACGCCACGATTGTAAGTAAACGTGGAGAATTTAAACGAAGAATCGAAACGAAGTTAAGATTTTTAAGGGTTTATTTTTATGCCTGCGGGAGAGGAAAAAAAAAATTGTTTCGAAACTACGGGAGGAGTGAAGATAAAAAAGCAAAACCTGAGAAATTACAATCGACCGCTAAATTTTTATGGATGATGTTATATAATCAACGTTCATCATTTGCAGATGATTCAATCGAATTTGACTCCATACCTACGCATGGTTTTAAAGAATTCTAAAATCACCAAGATCGAGTATAATTTTACAGAATGAGTAGTTTTTACGTGCGAGTAGTTAATGATTCGAGTAAAGCAATCGAATTTCTATTTAACGAAAAAAACTACCAGTTCGTCACAATCGGAATACCAAATCTTCAAATAAAGTGACTTTCAACGTTTTATTACGAATTCAGAAATTTGCTTTTATTTACTTAGCGTACAGAAACGATCGGCATGCAGAGCTAAGATGTTACAAAGCCGAGCGGCACGCGCATTAATTTACATTTTACGAGAAGTTGATTAGCTCAGCGCGGCGTTCATTAATATTAGCTATTCCGTTGAGGCGGTGAGCATTTTAACGGGTAGAGATAATGCATATTGTAAACGTTGAGCGACTCTAAGGTATACGTAAGTGGAGTTTATTGTTGCCGGGGAAGCTAACGACTCAATTCAACCTCCGGACAATAATTAGAAGTTGAAATAACATCGTGCTGCATTCACCGTTTTACATCACGACGAGCTATGTGTATACCTACACTATTCTCGCTTGGTAAGGACCAGGTAACAAGGATGTGCAGGAAGTCACCTTTGTCCTTCGCTTATGTTATCGCACTCGACTACATACGCAGAGAAGAAAAACGGACGCTTTTACACAACCCGACAGAGTTTTCTCGTAAACGATCACAATTAAGAAACAACGAGAAAGAAAAGAATAAATATTATACGCACCTGCGTTTAAGATTCTTTTTATCAAGTTTTACAACTGCCGCCGGAACGGGATGAATGAAAAACCATTACAAGCAAAGCGTCTAATTAAATCGTCGTACGGTAAACGGAATATACAAAAAAAAAACATATTGAACAATTTCATCGATAAACCCCACGCTTATGAAATATTAATTTTTTCAAAAATAATTATTAACGAGGAAAAACGGGAGCGCTAAACCATTTCGAAAAAGTCTTCAAGATAGAAATAAAAACTAGACAATCGCAAAAATTTTCAGTTTCTCCAAGCGTAATCTTGAAATTGTGCGAAACAATATGAAAAAATCGATCGCATGCCGCGATACGAATTGAAAAGGAATTCTTCGTGTATTCGTCGTTGGAGTTTTCGGACCGTGAATTGTGGGCAATATAAACGGTCAAGAGTTCGACGCCGGCGTCGCGACGCGATCCGCCGACTAACTCTTCGGCAAGCTCCTCACGTAAGGTTGTTCCAGAGCCCGACGACGACCGGTGCTGAATGAAGGAGGAGAGTTTTTATCAGCTTATTAGGTCTTCCGCATGAAATCTCTCGAGAACGAGCCGAAGAAACTCGCGTAGTTCCATGCACTTCGTTCAGGGTTTCAAATGCATTGCGCGTGATGTAAGTGCATGAGAAAGAGCTGAAACTGACTTTGGGAAAAAAATTCCATGACATTTCCAGGTTTTCCAGTACCTGGAACCCAGTTTTCCCTAACATTTTTCCAGTTCTATTAAGTCACTAAAACCTAAATCGTTCGGCTTATTAACTCTGTATTCGGTTCAATTTCATTTCGAATCAAAGAAAAATATAATGAACAAAACCGTCAGTGCAAGCCAATTTTTTTTTTCAACCAAAAAAAATTAAACTCTGTTATATTAAAAAATCATTTCTAATTCCCATGACAGAAGACTGATATTTTGAATTTTGATCACGGCGAAATTAAAAATTCCTTGAGAATTCCACGTTTTCCAAGATCCCTTTTAAATTCACCGACATTTTCGGGTTTTTCAAATTTTTCAGGGGTTTGGTCGTCCTGTGAAAGACAAGAAATAAAGGGAAAAAAAAAAAAAAAGTAGAGAAGAAGTAAGACGAGAATTTTAAATCACACTAGAACCAGCGATACGTATTATATATTCAATTCTGTTCTATTTCATCGCTGCGGCGAAGCAATCGACTTCGTCATGTGCATTAAGGCTTCTCTCGACTTATCTTCACCGTCATTCAGAATCAGTCCCATGGCATATAATGCTCTGCAATCGAGAATCGCGTCGTCGACCTGGAGGAAAAATATCTTCCGCTTTGACCACCTGTCAAGATCTATAATTAAATCTGGGTTCACGGAGAATGTAATAATAAACGGTACACAATAGGATATATCCATACAGTGTATGGATACGACCAATTTCTACCTTATACCTACTCTTGTCACGTAGCCACGTGTCTCTGCTCGACTATCGTCGAGCACGAAACTCTAAGATTCGGTTGAGAAAATAGAAGAAAAAATTAAAAAGAGAAGCCAAGAAGAATCGGACGTATTTGGTCACAAAAATGGGAGAATCAAACACACGATGAATTTCAATAATGGCTGGAGAAATTTTCTGGTTCAAATTTTCGATTAGCCTAGAAAAATAAGCGGAAAATGAAAAATACCGTCTTTTAGATTCTTAAACTGGCACCGTTTTGAGAACCGCTGGGTAGAGCGAGCGTCTGACGCGAATATTAAAACAATTGAGAAAATGAAATTCAGTGCACGCTTAGGCGAGCGATTCTGTTTAAAAAAAAATTAAATACTCTCCGCTTTGTTCTCCCGCAGTGCAATCCGTATAATACACGTTCGGTATTTTCAAAATAAGGAACCAAAATAAAAAAAAAAAAAAAAAAAATAGTAATGGAAAATGGAAATAAAGTCGTAGAAAATGCTCGCGCAGAAATCAAACACAACTGATTCGAGTTGTGTCAAAATTTGAGTATAGGTTGAAATTGTACCAGGCTAATGAAAATTATACAAATTGTTCTCAACTTTATTCACCGAGTTGTTCAACTTTTAATTTTTCGTGTTTTTGCATCGAGCCTGACAATTTTTTCAAAAGAATGAATGTAAAATCACAAAGAATTAAAAGTAAAATAGCTCAGGTATGATTCAGACAATCGCTTTCAAATATTACGCAGGTGTTTAAAATAAAAATAAGAACAACTTGTATAACTTTTATTGCACTAACAGGATTTTGACTTACACGCTTGAGTCGCTACTTTTGTTATAACAATTTACCGCAGTTACTGCACGAATATTACAACCTTCCGGTGGTTGGTGAAAAACGACAAGTTATCGAGCTTTTTCTGTACACGCGATGTTTGCTTAGACAAAAATTAACCTCCATGTTCTTATGTTTCGGAAACAGTGTTGTTTCTTCTGCGAACATTAGCGGCCAGCAGTGTCCGGGTGTGAAAATAAGAGTAGTAGAAGAAGAAGGTGATGATGAAGCTTGAGACCGGGACGAAGTTCGTTTATGAAGAGAACTGGTGTAAAGGAATTTCGACAGCAGTTGGGACAGTTCCAGGAGCGTTAATCGAGTAGCAAAAAGGAGGATCGTTCCGTCCTTTCTTACTTTCCTTTTTCAGGAGACTAACGACTGGAGATGCTCGCGCCCAAGACACCCGAAAGTCGCCCGGCAGAATCCCGTCGTCGTTTTCCTCGCCCATTTTCCTCCGCCCCTTTGGCAGTTCCTTCTTATTTCTCCTCTCTCGGCTCTGCCCGCCGCTCTCGCGGTGATATATGAACCCCGAAAGACCCCCGTGGCTGTGTACTAAATTGATTCGAATCGTTGTGATACAATAATGCCGGGTAATTAATGGTCCGATCCTACGTCGGATGCCTGACTGCTTCTTGCCTTATACATGCGTCGAGATAATTGAAACACCGACTTTGGTTATACACGCGTCATTGTTTCTCGTTCCTGTTGGTCGGCAGGGTAGCCAGTTGTTGCTACTTACCAAAATTACATTTTTAATCTATGCGGTATTCGGGAAGTCAATTTCAAACTCGTTACGATGTAGCAATTCAAGTTACTCACTTATACTCGCGGGCGGAAGGTCGTTTCAAGTGTCTACCCGAGAAATCAATCAATCAAAAATATCAGAATGTATATTGCTTTTCATCGATTGATAGTTAAATTACTACTTTTATTTTCATCTTTTCGTAATTTTTCCGGCACTGTAAACCGTCCTTGATTCCAAAACGTGTGTGCGAGAAAAAAAAAAAAAAAAAAGATATCGCAATTTAATTTATACAGTGGAACGAAGAACTGTGCAACGGTGTAATTTAGTTGTAATAAAATTCTACAAAATACTCTACGCATATGTTTCAAAGAAAAAAATGTTACGATATTTTTCAGTTCAATAATTTCATTCCTATTTACCGATTGCACAATATCCGTTCTCTGTACGCTGAGAAAGTGTATAATCATAATCGTCATACCGTACAAATGTCTGTAAAAATAATTTAACATCGTTTCATATAATAACAATACCACCTTATGACTCGATAATTTCAGCTCTCTCATATTTATTATTCCTCTCCGACAAATTATTGTGACTAGAGTGGCGCGTATATAATGAGCGAGATTGAGTTGTGTACGAAAAGTAAGGACCAATAAAAAAAGAAAAAAAAAAAAATAAATAAATAAAAATAAGAAATACAAAAGTACGCATAAAGAAATTTATTCTTTTCCCACCTTTTAGTTTCCCGAACGTATACGTATACCTATATATACCTGCCTACATAATTGTTAATCAACTCGCTGCAGCCGTTACGGCTGATCTCTTTTTCTTGTTCGTATTTTTCTTCTTTTCTTTTGTTTTTTTTTATTCTCTATACAACGAAATTGCCGCAAGGCATGTAACGCGAAGAGGCGCGTTATTATATACAACGTGTTGTATGATGAAATGCAAAAATTAGCCGTCTAATTGTGAGAGATGCTTTCGGCAGGCACTCGCTGGAATATTAGGTACGTATACGTGCGTGAATTCATGTGTCAGGAATGAAGCAGCTCTCCATAGGTGCGTATAATGACGTATACAAGTACTCGAAAACCACTTGAAAACGCGCACATGGAGTTTGGCGTTACTCGACTCGAGCTGTTTATACATATACCGCTACGTCTAATAAGTCAGTAATTGTTCATATATTCACGATCATCGTTATCATGATTTTCGTAATGAATTTACATCGATCTCGTGTATATTTTTTGTCGGTGATCGCGCAGACTTCCCATAATAATTTGAGCAAATGTGCTATAATTGCTGGTCGTAATAATCGATTTAAAACCCGTTAATATTCTCCGCGATCGGCATATTTATATCTACCCACCGGTATCGGTGTGAAAAAGTCTCGAGGAACCGGGCTTTTTCAATTAAAACTTCAATGTTGGTCAACCAGTCGATAAATTTTCTATATCTCCGCCGGACCAGTGATCGGGAATATCGCGATCCGGTCTACCTTTAACACTTTTAACACTTTTAACACTTTTTAACAATCGTTTACCGCAGCCCGATTCCTCCGCAGCCGAGCTCCGAGAGAAAGTTTGTTATTAACTCTCTACCGATCGACGCGGATGCTGCAGATGGATGATTGCCTACTCGGAGAATGTAATTTGGCGGCATGATCGATTATCGTTACTTTTTATTCGTTTTTGAAAAATTTCGTTTGCACTTTTTTTGTTTATCTTTAAACCAATCCCAAAACTCGCAGCGCGTATATATATATGTTTGTGTTTGATCCTGGCGAATTGAGATTGAATGTTCCGAATCGGGTCGATCCAACAAACTGCCAGTGCAATTATTTTCCGGAAAGTTTTAACAAGCGGTTTCGTAATAAGATCTTTGTAGGATAGGTGGTAGTGAAAATCGATAATCAAAAATATAACGTCGTTAAAATGATACGTAGAAGTGGTATTATTGTTATTGAATCTGGATATTTTTTAAATTATTAGAATTAACCAAATGTAAGCATAGCTTGATGATACACTAGGAAACCAGAGAATGATAACTATATGGAATGGTATCTTTTTACATCTTTTTCCACATGAGTCTTATTTCAACAGAAGTTTAAGTGCGAATTCTTTCTACGTGAGAAAATATATTATTATCATAATATCCGCGATCCGAATTATAAAAATACGGTATCAACGTCGAAAGCTATAGAATCGATAGAACACGAAAAATCATAGTTTTGGAACAGTAAAACCCCAAGAAGCCGATTCAGGGTGTTTGAATAACGCGGCGAAGAAGAAGAAGGAGGAGGAGAAGACAAAAGTCGACCTTTTCCGTTTCCACCTACCTTTTTTCGCCATTGTCCCATTAGAATAAATGTAAAGTAAGTAGTCCTCGCGCAGAGAGTAAGTAAGTCAGTGATCCCGCACCCCTGCAGCCTGCAGCCACCTAACGCATTCATGGGGTATTAAATCTGACTGTGAACCGGGCAGGCGATGGGGGCGAATGTAGGGGGCTGCCGCATTTACATGACATGAATATAATGGAGAGGGTTGAGACACGAAGCGTGCGCCGCTACCTGTTGAGCGACTCCGGCGCTCCTGCAGCCTCGGATCCACTGACCTAGGAATTAGGGGGTCGTGGGATCTCGCCGCCCTTCCCGGGGCCCATTTGTCGGGATGACTCCTCGGGCCCCTCCTTGTGCCCCGGTAATACCGTACCGTTGATTTTCAGGCCGTGAAAGCGAGACGCTTTCTTTCAAGAGGGTCTCAAAGTCGTACGTTGAGTGTTTGGCGAATTAATGCGAGGCTGAAGTTAATTAGTGTACTGAGAGAAATTTTTAGTTCCGGTTACCGCTCGGTCCTTGACTATTTTCATTTTTTACCGCGATCGAAAAATATAGTTCTAGGTTGAAAATGAAAATTAGTTTTCTAGCTGTTACCGGAGAGTCTGGTATCCGTTACTATTCTGTCTCGTTACGATCGTTGTTCCTAAATTTTCTTGCAACTGTTGCGAAAATTTAATGCTCGTGCAAGAATAAATTGACGATAATGCCTTTTTTAACTAGAAAAATAGAGTAAACCGAACAAACTGATTTTGCGTTGCAATTACCAAAAAAGGATCGACGATAGCGCAAAATTTTTACGCGTACCTCGTTTTTCCTAATTCTAACAATACTCAAACAGGTTTTTTTTGACGATACCTGTTTTACTAAATTTTTCTCAATGTAACTACGTTAATATATCGAAATTGTGAAAAAAATGAATATTCCGGACTTTTAGAATACCTAAAGAAGTTAAATTTACTAAATCTAAGTTTGTTCATGCTGGATTTTAACAGTTTACTGAATTTCAAGTGATCTTAAAGCTGCAAAATAACAACTTTTTTCAAAGATGCATATCATTGGAGTAACGTTACAAACTTCGGACTGATATGTTAATCACATATCTGAGAGATACGAAGAGCTCTTTGAAAATATAAGAATTAAAAATGATGTGATTGTACAGATGGATAGAATATTTATTTATCCATGACAATGTTGGATGATATTACAAAGCGCAATCAAGAACAGAAAAACAATATACATGTGCATGGCAGAGATAGAATTTGGGTGAAAATATTTTGAAAAAGAAAAGGTGAAACGTTAGAAGAAAAAAAAAGGGAGCGACATTCGCAATGAAATATTACTCAACATCAGTCTGAGACTTGGTCTGAAAATAAAAATGCAAAAGACACATATATCGATGCTTCGTTTTAAGTCGATTCGTAATCCTTGAAAATCTAGTAAATTTGTTCTGATTGTTTTATTCGGAGGATTATTTTCTAACGATACACTGAAACATTTTGGTTTTTATAGTGTCAGCTTCGTTGAATGTTCAATGTTACAGCATAATTGGACCAATATGAACAACAAATTTTGAATTGATCAGCTACTGAAGAATAGAATTTGTTGCAGTCAATTGTCGAAAATAGTCTTTTGAATGGAATGAGGCATGAAAGAGTCAAATTCAATGAATCCATTACATTATCAACAAGTTCAAAGCAATTTGGAATCAAGTATCGATATCAAAGCTTATCGATTTCCTTTACGTTTTGAGATATCTTTATGGTTTTAGTAGAAATTATCAATATTTGTCAGACCAACTTTTCCCATTGCAATATTTTCAATTTTCCAAAAATTTACTACACAAATAAAATAGTCGAACATCTGCTAATGCACATTTATTACTCAAATATTTTACAATCGAAACCGTGCTAAATGCGTCAATTCATTTATTACATGAATGCCGAAAAGTTACCAAAAATTGATGTTCCGATTGCTCATTTTTTGAGACTACATTTTTCAGAGTGACGAGGGTTGATCGACTCTCAATATTGATCATCGCATGAAAAACTTAAACCTGTGGCATCTTTTTGCCGCAATAGTAATTACAAAACTGCGAAGATACGCGAAGACGTAATTGAGGACTGAGGTGATCACAGTAAATCAGACCCGAGCAAAGACCATTAAACAAATTTGAGCGAAGCCACCGAAGAAACTCCGCCCTACAAGAAACTCGTTTTAAACTTTCTCCCCTCGTCCCAGCACCTTCAAAATTATATGCATTGTATTTCCTCGCAGCCAATGATATTTCGGAGTAAATACGGTGCACGGAAAAAAGCGACAATGGGAAGAAAAAAAAAAAAAAAAAACATTGTTATCAGCTTTGAAATTTGTCGATGTGACATTTTTTTTCTCGACTTTATTCCGCGTTAAACTCGATTGACAGGACTTGAAAACGATCGATTTTCACCCTTTTTCGAATACATATTGAGCATATTGAGCATATTGAGGAGCGAAAAAAGGGGCCGGGATTCATCGTTCAAAGGCGTCGTTATTCAAATCGTCAACCGAAGGGATAAAAACCTGGCACGATAGCGTATACACACATACATAAATCTATAAATATGTATTATAGCGATGACGGTTACTCGCGGATGAATATTTTCAATATTCTAAAACATAGAATATTAAGGCATATGTGGTTCACCATATATTTCGGACCTGTCATTTTTCTCGCTCGAACGCTTATGAATATTTAGAAGACTCGAGCGTACCTACTAAACCTACTCAGGTATGTCTATTAGTCAAAGATGCTTTTAAACGATTTCTTCCTCTTTTTTCCCCGTCATCCCCCCCTTAGCTCGTCTCGGTGACGGTTATTCTCCATTAACAGACATCTGCTGACTGTTGAGCCGCAGCGGAATAGAGAAAATAAAACATCTACGTCGTAGAAAATTACGAAGAAACACATTTGTCATCGCAATCTATGTGACATTCAAGATTACAGCTACGGAATTTACAAGGAAATGCATTTTCCCATCTATCAGGTCAATACTTGTGATCCTATTTCCACTAGTGCATTTGCTGCATAATTTCCATGGTTGCCGAGGCTCGAAAACCACGTTAATGCACAACCTTTCTAACCGATGGGTCGACAAGATAAGGCAGAGAAGCAAAGCTGCGCCGCCAACTTCTGCAAAGATTAGAACGGAAATCCGTGCTGTCTCCGATTTCCAATTTCGCGAAACGTAAACAGGTGCATAGAATACCTGATATATATATATATGTATAAGGTACGTAAAGGGGAGACTAGTTTGCTCCACGTATAAACTCGCGTCGAGGACGTTGAAATATTCAGCTTCATTTCCGCAGCATTGAAACAGTTTGAATTGATCGAGATAAAGAAACTTGTTGAAGCAAAATTGTCGAATTTATACGGAATTTGAAAATTTTAAATATTCGTAGCGAAAAAACAAGTAAATAAACAATAACTGACGAAAATTCTGCCAGTGGGAAAGAATTTTTCTACCCACCAGCTGGACGTTCCGTTGATTACTATTTTTATTATATCTATTCTAGTGCGGAAGTCACGCTTTAAGTGCGGCTAAGCGTCTCTTTCCGACTCTCGTGCCGAGAGCATCATCTCCTCAACCGAGTTTCCTTTAGGCTTTGAGATTTCATTTCATCGAAATGTTCCAGACACAACCTGGCCGGAAGTGAGTCTCGACAAATACTCGAGAGATTTCCACGTGTTTTGTCGTTTTCATCGGAGGCTGATTGGCCTTTCGGCCGAAGAAAATTTCTCGTTGAGTAATGAATTCCGGTACGGGTACGGCGTTATTAAGACGAATCCGATCTTTCCTCTCTGCTCCGAATCACAGATTTGCGTGTCTCGATACATCAACAGCGTAAGAATTCGTTCTTCCGATTCTTCGTCAAAAACGACGACGATCCGCGCTGTTTGGATCCGAAGGAGAAGGCGAAAGAAAAAGTGTCAGGATTCCATCACGCCGAAACTACGACGTTCAATTAAATTTATGCCGCGTTCACTCGTTAATCCCCTCAGGGTATATTCCTAAGTTACTGCATTAAATCCCACGTTATTTCGTGATAAATTTTTCGGTTCTCTAACGAGCTCGTTCTGGCTACCTTCTACATCTAACTATCAAACTATCTATCCATCTATCTATCTATCTATCCTGCACCTGCATGGAGATGGGTAAGAAAAAGTTGAGTATATTGCGAAAGAAATTGAGAGGCTTTGTATCAACGAGATTATATTTGACGGTCTTAAGCTCACGTCGTTTCGAATTTTTTATATCGCGGAAAATGTTCCGCATTATATTAAAACCTCATTCCCATTTTTCTCCCTGTTTTTACATTCGTTAAAAAATTTCTATACCCGTCCCAATCCCCAGGTTCAATTTCTCTGTCTACTGTGAGAGTGCAAAAATAAAAAAAATGAAAAATAAAAAAAAAACACGTGTCTCCAGGTAAAAACAAATCACCTCAATCACAAATTATCGATTACAATGGACGATAGATCTCAATCACTGCCTGTTGTGTTTTACTTCACTCTATTTTCTCGTCTACCGATTTGACCCTGAAAAGTTTTCGAGGGTGGATGTTGGTAATTAAACCTCGACTGGCTGATCCATGTCTGAATCGTTGTTACCGTCGAATCGTCGTTCGGCGAGCATAAGTTTCGTCCGTAGGCCGATAAATAGCAAAGTTGCCTTGCGTGCAGAATGAGGACGGAAAACTTGAAACTTTTCTGGACGAATTTAAGCTGCAAGCTCGGCATCAGGCACGGTTAGATTCCTGAATCCTGCGCGAGGGATTGTAGGAAACTAATTACTCGTCCTGCTGTACCCGATACAGCTTGTGGAAATTATTCACCAAGTAGCCGTGCAGGATATATATATATATATATATTATATCTTTTATCTATTATATATATATATATATATATATATATCTCGCTCTCGTTCTCTCGTCGTTTCAATGTGCAAAAAGATTCCGGGAACAGCCTGAAATACGAGATCTTTTTCCTCTCCTCGATCCGCGGCGGCTAATCAGCTTCCGGAAAAGTGAACATAATTGAGGTCCACTATTTCCTTTGGATCACCGCTGCCATTCATTTCATTCGTTTCTTCAATTCCACGCCCTCGCGTTTCGTTAAAGAAAACATAATGCGTTCCGATGCTCGGTTTCATTCGGTCGATCCTCCTAATTATTGGTGCATCGATTATACCGGCTTACATAAATCTTGGCCGCATGGTCTCGATAATCGATTCAACAAATTGGTCTTTCATTGCTCGATGTTATCGCAGAACCGTCGATTTTTTTCACACCCGAGATCCTCTTCCATTAGAAATTATCAATATCTCTGAAACTGGAAGGTTTGGGCTTAGATTCGTACATGGTTGGGCGAGGAAAGCAGGTTTGGTTCGAGTTCGGTTAGGTTGAACAGTTATACCGTGCTATGTTGCTATAGGACAACAGTTCCTACTGAAAGGAGGATCCGAAACCGCGTCAAAGGTAGGATTATGAATTCTATACCAGAGGGCATGAATTCATGCAAATCCCTTTGACGGTGTAACTATCTTGCAGAGGGAATGCGTACAGGCAGTTAGGTGTATCGAAACCGCTCATAGACTTCAAGATCTGTAAATTCTGGCCGAAACTGCAGTTCCACGTACTTAACGTCACGTTAAAGTAGTTACGGGATAAAATACAGAGAGCGCACAGTTCGCCGGTTGGTCCATGTCGCAAAGGAGACATGTTCAGCTGAATACAGTAGGTATATTATGCGTCTGCATCCTCCTTCTCTTCGGGTGTGCATTTTAATCTGAGTTGGACAGCGTCACAGGAACAGAACTCCTGCAAAGGTATAACGTAACTCCGGCAGGCTCACTTATGTCCCGTATTAAGTTACGTCTGCGCATACAATTCAACGTCGCGTGTTCGTGCAACCGTCAAGCTACGAGCGAAGACCGTGCCGAATCTAATCCCGGTTCTGTAGCTACTCGCTGTTCGATATCCTTACTTCAAATTCCCAGATTTTATCATCAATGATTTGAAATTCAAACTAGTCCCAGGGTCAATGGATTAAATTCGCAATAAATATATATATATAATTATACACAATTTTGTCTCAATTACAGGACTTTGAATGCGAATCAAAGGATTCATGGAACCATTTTTAAGCCACGCTTTGTTCGATCCTCCAATTTTGCTTTTCAATATCAACCTTGAAATTCCGGAGATGTTTTCGATCTTCGGATAATTTCCACGTCATATATTCGTTATTAGCTCCAAGTGTTGATCATGTATGTGTATATACATATATTTCAACCCTTGTAGCGCTTCGTCATGGAATAATAAACAGGGCGAATATTGCGTGAAGGCAACTTTCGGTCATGTCATCGCCGGAAGAAACTCATCGTCTGACCTCCGAGCTAAAAATTATAATCGATTAGACAAAGTGATTAGCACCCCGTTGCTATATTGAAACATTAATTCATCAATCGAATTTTCGCAGTATTGCAAAAGAAGGATCAAGAAAAAATCAGATCCTTATTCCAGGCGATATCAGGACGAGTTTAATTTTGAAGTACCACTAACCGCAGGCGCGTAATAACCCAGCGTACGTACATAATTGCAAATTGTTGTGTACTAAACACCGAGGCTTCCGAGTCGATGGAAATTCCGTAACTTCCTGTGTAATTTTAATTAGCCCAGTCAGCCGTGGGTTTGAAAATCTACGAGAGTGGGTGACGGCTGGACGAGGACAGTGATGGAAAGAAACGGAGGTGCAGCGTTACAGGTATTGTTTACGCAGTTCGTTGGCGCTGCGGAGGAAGCACAGAGGCAGGCAGACGGATGGGCAAACGAAAAGAGAAGCCCGTTATTAAGCCAATACTCGGAATGAAATGAAATAAAACGAACCGGCAGCCGGTTGTTCCGTCTCTCTCTTCTCTCTCTCTCTCTCTCTCTCTCTTTCACTCCTCCTCTTTCTCGCTCCTCATCTCCCACCCGCTGCTACCTCTCTCCTCTCTCTTATTATACTTTACATCTCAAAGGGTGCCTGGTAACAAGTCGTACAGCACCACGGACGCTCCGATAGCATTAACTTGTCCCTCGACTTGTCCCTCCCTAGGTCACGTACGTGCAATGCCTGCGCATTCGCATTTCGATCTCTGTTTTGCAAATGAGGGATAACTTTCCTGACGCTTCAAACGCGGGATGATAACGTTTTTTTTTTTTTATGGCGTTAACGAAGATCGTCGTTATCGCGTGTCAATCTGTCGTTCTAAAGTGAAGTTTTCTGACCATTTCAGGGAAAACATTTCGATTGAACGGACTGTACTACAGGTACAAATTTTGACTATAACCGGTAATTTGGCGTTTGCTGATATCGCTAGATCCCGCAGCGATTATATCCGCAATTCGAGGGTGTGAAGTGATAATTAGAAAGGAAAAGCGTTCGAGAATGAGATTTAGATCGGGAATCAATGAGATCGCGCATTCCAACTAGAGATTATCAGTACAGTATAATGTGTGCTTATCGACTGTGTCGAAGATGCCGGAAGTTCGAGGGATTTGAAGCCAGAGGTGAGCGTGATTCAGTCGATATAACGCGAGGGTAACAAACGATGTAATGAAAATAGTTACTTGGCTGAGCAGAAGAAGTCATTAACGATTTCACACTGACCGCGATACTCTCATTTCATTGGAGGACTATTGACCTCGTGAGATTATCGATGATTCGTTTTTTAAAATCAAAATAAAAGCACACGGAGTCATTTTGAAAGACTATTGAAATCCAATAAATGTCAAGATCAGTTCGAAATTGGATTACTTCGAAAAAATCTGTAAGGCTGAAGTTGGTAACGTTGTAGTAACTTTACACGTTTAGAATTGTCTCGGAATTAGTGTACTACTATTACGAAGAGAACACGCTCATATTTTGAAAAGCCAACCGCTTGAAAGTCATTCTAAAATTGCACAAATAATAAAATAATAACACGCAGTAACGAATTTTTTTCTCTGATGTTTCGTTACGTCAACGTTACTAACGTCAGCCTGGTGAAAAATTAGTAGTACATGTACAACGCTTGAAAGTGAACAGTAAAATGATTCTGTACTTAAATCCTGCGCGCAGTAAAAAAGTGATATATGTAACAGGGCCATGAGTTTGAAATAGAAAACGTGGGAATTTTTTTTTTTTTTTTTTAAGGTGTTCGCGTTCGTGAATATCGATTTTGGATGTGATTAATGTTGATAACGTTGACGTGACGATGAATTCTCAGTTAAAATCGTTATTTCGCTATTGTAGGACGGTCTGAAATTCCTTAAACAGTATAACGAAGCGAAATACGAGTACATTAAAAATACGAAAAATCCAACACCTCCGAAGTTTTCAATTTTTTTTTTTTCACTACTTCGTTACATTATACGTCAACGTTGCCGACCTGAACCTCATGACTTCGGAACAAGTGATTACAGCGACTCGAAACCACTTGTTACACCGTCAAGCGATAGTGATTGACCTCGGCTTCGACACTGGGACAGGTGAACAAAATTGTTCAAAGACACTGGCGAGCAGTTACTCGCGGAATGAAATATTACAAAATTGACTTACCTAGCGAAGAAAGCTGCCGCAGCACTGGCCTGAGCAGGAGTACCAGGAACACCGCTGACATTGTACGAGTACTTGGTCTCCTGATAGACCTGAAATACGTTCGGTTTCGGGTGCGCGGCACGGTGATTATAAAAATGTTTATTACCATCGTAGGCGTTGCTGTCACTGTACTTGTCACTGTAAACAATTTTTCCCGATGTCTCGACGCCCGGTTTCGCGGGGGTGACGTTGTACCCTGGAAGGCTCTTCGCGTGGCTCTTTTCGTGGGCCGATGAAGGGGGCGGCTTGTCGATGCTGCCGTAGGACTTGAAGTCGTAGCCGGACTTGACCTCCCCGTAAAACTTGACGCCCCCTTCGACCTGCTTGGCCTTGATCATCGACTTCTCGTGAGGATTGTTCGACTTCTCACCGCACTTCACCACCGGGCCCAATTCCGGCGTCCCCTTGAGGCCCACCTGGGTCTTCAACATCTCCGGCTTCGCGTCCTGCACCGTCACGAGCACCACGTCGACCGGCTGTTGCTGCTGCTGATGCTGATGGTGCTGGTCCCCGAGGTCATCACTGCACTTGACCGTTTCGAAAGACGATTCAACCCTTGGACGCACGTCGCTCTGCTTTTGGGAAGGGCGCTGACGCGACGCTACCCGTCCTGCTTCGCGCGCGGTCGGCGTTACACTGGCGAGGAGAGGCACGCCTCCTGTCTCTGGTACCGGCGCCTGCTGCAATCCTCGGATCCCGATTCGACGTCGCCTTTCCTCCTACGATCGTCAACAAAAGACACATAACAACACGGCTCTGTGTACCAGAGACGGGGATTAAGCACCGCGGATTTTCTATTAGCGTAACGACGTCGTGGGGATATTTGACGGGTTGGAAATCGATAATTTGCGATTTATGGGGCTGCCCTCGTCGATTTCGACGTTGACGTTTGTATCTACAAATATCGAAGTCCGAGTATCTCAAAATCGAAAAAGAGTTCAACAGGCCCATTCTGTATAAAATTCTGAACAAAAAACACTGCGACACATTTTCATTTAACGCAGAAATATAACGAAATGGCATGAATTCTATGAATACACTATTGCGATTTCGTAGAATCAGTGCCACTTCTTTGTTTCTGCGGCAATTGAAAATTTATCGGAAAGTTTTATTGTTTAGAATTTTGCATAGAATGGGGCTTTTACGCCCTGTTTTGAGTTTGAGATACGTGGTCTTTGATGTTTTGAGATGTTTACTTCAACGTCAAAATCGACCAGGGCATCTTTAACCGACTACTAGATAGTAACGTGATTCGCATTCGTCGAATAGTTTAATACGTATTTACAAGCTTCGACAGTTTTCAAAAAAATACATAACAGCAAGAGAATTGAGTATGAAAATAATAATCATCGATGGATTCATCGATTCTTTTGCTATATTTTCTACAAATTTATTCGGACGAAGTGTTTTTTTTTTCCATTCCTCAATTCAATTTTGATAGTGATTGTTGATCGTAATCAAGGCGTTCGTATGATATTGAAAAATTAAATATTTCACGCTAGAAGTGTAATGAAAAAATAGGAAAAATTTGATAAATACTCGATGTGGAGTCTGCAATGAAGTTGGTAAGAAAAATATTGTTTTCTCGATTCGCAATTCGAAGAAATATTCATCCTTCAATCTTATGAATTTACTTAGGGTGTAATTCTTCCTAATTCCACAGTGAACAAATTAATAATTCATTGTAAATCAAATCGTTTGATAAACTATCGATTCACGATCAATCAATTTCAATAATTACTGCGAATCTTATAAAAAATATTTTGAATCGGAAGTAAGATGAGAATTATCCCTATCGAAATAAGTGCAAAACGCATGACAAAAATAGTGTCGTTATTTTGAAAATATTCTCCTTCTGTGCCATAAATTAATACAGCAATAAAAATTCGATCGATGATTAGATTAGTGCGAAAACCGTGCCTCGATAGCCATTAATTCAATTTCCAATTTCAGTCATTAATTATAAATTTTAGAACATGAAATACATATTATAAAGTTTGTGGAGCTCTGCACGAATCTGCAAGGATGTGTTACACGTACATTACATACGTATACGGTATATATTATACATATATGTATATCTGGTACGTGAGTAGACGGCTGAATTGCTCTCCAGCTTGTCTGTTTCACCTAACAAAGCTCTATTAACTAATTAATTAACACTACCGTATTACTGCTGTGCATGTCTGCAGGAACTGTGGTATACGTCTTGTTTTCGGGACTAGTCTCTGTTTATTGAGGTGGATCCATTCCCGTCTCAAACTGACACGTTGATAATATTAACTAGCGGGAAACAAAGAGACTAGGCCTGCGAGAATAAGCTCACGAATGGAATTGGGAATTTTCATTATTCCTGGCAGATTTTCTAGAACAACTTAGTTCACTTTATAAGATTGAGAATCTGTGTTTTTTTATTCTCTGCATAAAACCGACGGTAATGGTAAAAAAAAAAAAAATCAGAAATTAACTCCACGTCTCAGCTGGTATTAAATGTGGTTTTTTTTTCTTACATACTTAAAATCTATTGTTTTCTTTCCGTACCTTATACACATTTTCGTTGTGTTTACGGTTCGAAAATTGACATAAGAGGCTTTATGAGAGAGCCAGATTATAATTTTTTTTTATTTCCGTTAGCCTATAGATGTGAGTTGGTTCTGTGTAAGAGGATTTACTTTTCAATGTGAAAAATGTTTATAAGCCCCGTGAAACATGCTCGAGAGAAATTGGTTAAAGAAAAATAAAGAAAATGACGTGCGGGTTATGTTCGTAAAAACTAGAAAGCGAAAGAGAAAATGATAAAAAGTAAAATCGTTAGCCGATCGGTAATTATCAAATATGCACAATTATTATTTTCTCTACTCCGTGACTCGACGTCGAAAATTACCGGGTGCATCATACAATTATTCTGTGAACCACGTACTTCCGGTGAAAGCACGACGTGCTCGAGAAAGAAATAAAAAAACAGACCAAATTTAAAAAATGAAGAAATGAGGTGAGAAAAATGTAGAACGCTAAACGAACATCGAAACCACCTTACAATTAGTGAATACATAAAAGTAATGATAATAACATACGACGAGTTATACTGAAAATAATTAGAAAACCTCGAGTACTAACGCGATTTTTCTATTCTATTAATCATCCGTTTCTATTACAATTGGGTAAATATCAAAAAACGAAAGGGCAAGGGGGAAAATGATTCGTCAATTCTCACCTGGGCCCGTTTCGATTCTTCCTGCTGCCTCTTTGCGATCTCAGAATACTTCGGCGGATCCTGAAGGTACTTGGGGGGCGGTTCGGCCTTGGGAGGAGCTTCCTGATACCTGGGAGGTCGGTCATAGGGTCGATACTTGGGGGGTTCGACGACAGAGACGGGCTGCGGTTTCTTGTAATTCGGTATCTGGGCATCGGCGAACGATTCAAAGGTGTTTCGTCCTGGGTCGTATTTCGGAGGCACAGGCTTACCCTGATCGGTAACGCCGTTTGGGTTGTTTTTAGGGATGTTATGCTCCTTCTCGCCCCCCCGCTTATCGCCCTTTTCCGACTGGGCCGACTTCCCCTCTTTGCCTAGCTTCTCCAGCGGCGGTGGTGGCGGGCCGTCAATCTCGTAGAACTTGAGCTCGTTTCTCCCAACGTCTCGCTGCCCTCCGAGCTGCGGCCTCCGGATCTCGAAGAAGGTCAGCTCACGCGAATCTTGCGATTTCGAGCGCGTTTCGTTCTGCGTTTGGTGCTGCCTCTCTGGCTGCGAACGGCTCCGGGTGTATCGCTCTTCGAAACGTGCCAAACCCTCCGGCGGGTGTTTCGAGCCGTTCCTGGAGTCGTGCCGCCCCCCAGTCTTCGAGGTATTCCTCTGCGAGTGGTGCGCGTAGTCCAAGCTGCCGTTGTACTCGTCGCCTCCGTACTTGAGTATCTGCTTTGGCCGCATCTTTTGCTCGAACTGAGAATAGTTGTAGGTGTTGAAACCGACCTGATTGAAGTTTCGACTGAGGTTAGCCGAGTTGTAGTCCGTCGATGTCACAGCCTCCATGTTTATCTACAACCAGAAATTCGATTCCACCGTCAGGCTGACTCGGAAATGAAATTGTTCAGTGGCTGATTCGCATGAGTATAGCTACGAGAGTTCTGAAAACAGATTCCTACTACCGACACTTACCAACATCTTACCCGGACTCAAACCCTTCTTCGCGATTTTGACCTGCGGGTCGGTAAAGCAGGGATTGATCGCGGTGACATCATGGGTTCGAGTCGGGGTAAGATGTCGGTAAGTGTCGGTAGTAGGTATCTGTATCTATATGTAACTCTCATAGTTGTACTACTATTTGTGGCGGATTCTACATCGATTTCTATAAAAACTGCGAAGGTGGTGCAATACAACAACTGCAGAAGCAGAGGAATCCTGATCGCCAGATTCTGGGTTAAACTTGGCGCGATGAATCGCTGAGTTGTTTTCGACCGCAGCTCCCTGACCAGAAGTTATAATTTAACGATAAGTCGAAGGTAGTTGAAAAACAACTGTAAGGAATGAGAGAAAAAAGATGAAAAATGATAATAAGAAAAAAATATTCCTCGGAGAAACTTATAATATCCAGATCCGTCCGGAGATATAATACCGAGGCCGCAGCATCGCAGGGGTAAGACGGAGTGCAGGGAGAAAATCGTGCGATTAACAGCCAACTTCGCGATGCCCCAAAGCCCTGAATCCCTCCGCGTATCTACCGCATCGAAAATGCGGTCCACGTATAACGTATCACGTCGACGAGGTGCGAACCGGTTCTGATCAGAGGCGTGGAACTTCTTTCGCCCATCGCCTGGTTCCTGAAATCCTGCAGAGATGAGCTTACGAATCGCACCCCGATTTCACCCCTGCAAATGTGTTCCTCTTTCGGATAGAAGAGACACGCCCCCCCTTGGATATTATTCATTAAACAAGCCCCTGTTTTGTTCCCCTTCACTTCGCTCTCGTTTACTCTTCGATTTTTTCACGGTTTTTTTTTTTATCTTTTTTTTTTGGACGAAGTCTGGCACCGTGCAACGAAATCGTGCCCTACGCGTTTTGAACGAATGTTTCCATAACCGCTAGATTCGACTGCCGTGCAGCTCGCGGTGGTTTTGGTGCTTTTATTGGCCACGCGGGACTTCCGTTTAAACGCGTTTCACGGTTTCATCCCAGAATTAACGGCCGCGATGTAGTTGTAAACACTCGATCAGACACATAAAACGTATGGATAACTGTAATATTTTTGCTACCGTATCACGCATATCGTCGTGGCTATTAAATTGCACGAAATGTGGTAGTAGATGGAAAATACAAATGAACGACTTTTGAATTGTGTTGATCAAAATTGCGATCACGTTTTTTTCGAAATTGTTGTAAAATGTATACTTCGCTAACCAGAAACCCGGATTCTACCACAAAATATCCAGCTCGACGTAATTACAACTTCGGGCCGGATTAATTAGGCAGCGTTTGCTGCACCTTGAACTGGATCTTGGTAAAAATTTCACCTTTCCAGAACACTGTCGAGCCTCGGGCTACGGGGTCAACGTGGTTACGGATCCACTCGCACACAACTCTTTGAGAACTCCGTGTTTCGGTCTGCACTGACCGTCGAGGAGTTTCAGAAAGATTGGAGCTGTGAGTTGAAAGCTTAAAAAATCGAATGTTCTTGTCAGATGATAAGGAAATGTGAATAATCTGAAAACCTTGAGGAATCTTTGATTTTACGTCGATCCTAATCTTTCAATTATTTTTTGTTTTTCTGCTTTTACCTTATTCTCGATCATTAATTTTGCTGCGACAAATCATGCAAAGGATTTGAAAGAGCGATTTACTCTCTGTTACTTCGCTTGTTGTTTAACGAATTATAGAAAATGTGATCAATCCATTGAATTTAATTTTTGATTTAACTGAAAAATACGCAATAAGGCAAATAACTTTTTCAGTTACGAGCATCTAAATTCCCATCAACGTTCTTGACCGATTCGTGAGTTTCGTGACACCGGGTAGATGGAAGGCGGGTAGTCGACCACTCTGACGCAAGTTATGCGGGAGAATCGGCTCGGGGGCATCTGCGGTTATGCATTATACCCTGCGTGAATGTGTGAACGATATACGTGCCTACGTAGGTATATTCACAGGTTGCGAAGTGAAGTAATGAAGACCGCAGACGGCCGAGCTACCGACAGAGTCTTGTTTATATCCAGCTCGTCTCGAATATATACAATTAGGAAGCTGTGCTCGGACATTCGCGTGTTATATGAAAAGAGGGAACGGATTTGGCAGTCAAAGAGTTACGAGCATTCGTTACGCTGCACCCACCTTGAATCATACGTATAATATATTACACCGATGACAATCTAGCTGAAAAATTTTTCGATTGATAATCGCGGCATGTGCGAATTAGCAGCGCCATTCGCTTGTTCGTTTCTTTTTTATTTCCATTTTATGCCTCATTTCTTCTGGATTTCGTCTGATACACAGTCAAATCAATATCTCATTTAGGCAAGCACGTAATCGCAATTTGGCGAGGGATTAATTAGGAGATCGTAATGATGATTTTGTGATTATTTCAAATTGCGGCGAGGGGAATTAGAAGGGCGTAAAAAAATTCTCCCCCACAGAATCCCGACACCCCGTATAGCTCCGGAATTACGGGCCTTATGGCCTCGGTCGGTTTTAGTAGCTCGGATATAATCACCGAGGTGAAGACCAGATCTGGAAATTGCTTTTGAGAGAAGACAGGCAGCATCGCGCGTTCTGCGAACATTCCGCGTTCTGTCACACGAATAAGAGTTCAGGGGGAATTTTCTTGATGCGTGCAACTATATTTTTGACATAATAATAATAATGATAAGAAGAAGAAGAAGCAGAAATATATCAGATTTGGCAAATCATATGAGCAGCTGATTGTAGTTCAGCAAGGAATCATTTACGTGGAAATAAAGTACGGACTTAAGAGGCCGAGGATGACAAGTAAGATATCGGGAAACTCCTCCACGGATATCTGCGAGTTTGAAAATGAAATTATCCAGTGGCACGCGAGGCTGGACGAAGATAATTGTGTTCGTATTCACTTGTAAACACGCGACCCATCGCCCGAACGAAGTTATATATACGTCGAGCCTGCGTTAATATAATCCTCGGGTCGAATAGTTTGCAAAATACTATACGTGTTACGTTGATAATATCCGACGGTGGATTTACAGCTACTGATTTTAATGAATACAGCCCTGCAGGGTGTGTATTATTACGTGTTTTGTACGCATACATACAAGGTGGGATGCAGTGCGAAAATAATCCTTGTTAATTCGATAATCTTCGTTAATCGAATAGCTAACCGAAATTTTGCGGTATTTCAGAAACCCAAATGCGAAATCGCGGTGACTGTAATATTCGCAATGATACATTCCGAAACTTGTAACGCGGTTAATTAGTACCGATAGAATCGAGTGAATTTCAAGAAAAAGTAATAAAATTGAAATCATATACGATATATCCTTGAAAAAATAGGCGCTCCACAATTATTCTCCGTTGTTTCAGAAACGAGTCTATGGTTATGTCCACCAGCCTATAGAATTTGCTCTCAGCTACAGTTTCACGTACGTGAAACGTAAAACGGTTCCCGCGAAGGATCGGCGCACCTTTTAACAAGTATCACGGAGATGAACGCGTGGGAAATTCGAGTGCTTAAGCCTACATCGCGGTTGTCGTACGTCCATGTCACCTCGATTTATATCCCCGGAAAAGGCGCGGTTAGACGAGATTCGAGGAGTCCTTTCTCTCCAATTAATATGCAACGACACTGCTTTCACTATCAATTGGCGTCCGTCGATGAAAGAAAGCACGCGGAAATCACAGGTTCAACATTTTTCCGCATCCTTCCAATCCGGTCCACCGGAAATATCGAAAAGGTCACGGGACGGGCAATAAAATCCGAATGCTCATGGAGCGTTTTTAATGAGTCTATGTCGAAAGAGGTTCTTATAGCTCTGTGTAAAAGATAAAATGAAAAAGAAACAAAAAAAAAAAAGTAAAAAAAAATTTGTACCTGAAAACGGGGGTCTTCACGATTTACGCGCACATAATTTTCACCACGAAAGTTGAGACTGCAGGCTTGAAGTGCTCTCGAGCATTACTCAGAATGTCCGGAGCCTCGTTTACAAATTATTATACAAGTGTACAGCGCGTATAATACAAACGACTCTCCGGTTCTACCCGCGAGTAATATGCCGTGTTCCAAACTGTGTGTATGAGACATTCTTCTTTTTGTTTTATTTTATTTTATTTTTTTTTTGTTTTTATTTTTTTTATTAAGGTGTAACCTGGGTCGTTAAATTCCGTGACACGAGAGCCGGCTGTACGAGAACATTAGAATGAGATACGTCGACCCGGCTGTAGTTTGAACACCGGAATCCGTCGCGGTCCATGGATTTGACGTCTTCTTAAGGTCCCCTCGGAAGTAGGGGTCATCGGAGAATGATCAATATCACTAAAAAGTTTGTTTTCAGTCCGTTCGAGTATCGCGGTCATCGAGTGGCCCGAGTGGACGCGCGTTTCGTACAGTATTGCATGAATAATTCATAACCGAACAGTGAATTCATATACGAAGCTAGTACAATATCCTTACGTCACAACCCTTCAGACTCAGTCCGATAAATTCACGCTGTATAAACAAGTGTAGAGAACGAAAACGGGACATATCTCGCTTCGTTTTTTCGCTTTTTACATGCCTCGACAGAGTCGCCTTGGCTCCGTTTCAACGGATGGAGTTACCGCACCGGGCAAGAGGAGCAGTGACGTAATTTCTCCGAGGAAATTCCAGGCGGTATCTTCCTCCCGGCATCCCTTGACCGCTTCTCTTTATGCTCTGACGCATTTCGAATAAGAAGAAGAAGAAGAAGAAGAAGAAGAAGAAGAAGAAGATGGTTCGTAGCCACGAGCCGATAACCGGGTTGCTGATCGATTACCCTTACCGGAAACCGTCCGAAACACTTTCCCTGAGACTCATGCCTCCGGCATTCCCTCGGTTCTCATTTTCCAAACCCGGAATCCACCCTGAAAGCAATGGAACCAACCGCTGCTCACCTTCGGGTCACTGAGCGCTGACTGACATTAAGTCACTTGCAAGCAGGTGGCTCAAACTGTCGGGCTAGCCAGTTTTCAGCATCCGGAGACAAAGCTACCAATCGATTCGATCTGCGGCTATAAGTGCCGAAAGGAAGAGGCTTGCATCGTGGCCGGTGGCATGGAGGCGCGTAATGAAACGTGATTTTAATACAACTGGTAGAGCCGCGGGTCTCTTTGGTGTGAAGCGGAAAGAAGCAAACGAGAGAAAGAGAGGGGAAAGAAAATGACGGACGGCAATCTCTTACGGTTCAGTTTGCGCCGGGTTTTCAGGCCATGAGAAGAAGAAGAAGATGGAGATAGCTGGTCGCCTGCCGATCACTCTGAATAATAAAACACGACGTGCACGCGTCATCGCGTCCCCAGGAAGTGGAAAGGCGAGAAGAATGACGCCCGCAAAAAGGGGACTGTAATCAAAACACTGACCCAAAGTTGTGTGTGTGTGTGTGTGTATTTGAAACGGCTCTCCCCACAACCTGCTTCTCATCAACCCCTGACCGAAGGCCTTCTCACTGCAACTGTGTTTGTTTCTATCTGTTTTCCTTTCTTACAGTTAAATTAACCGACAACGATTTGTAACGAGTTCAGGAAACCGGTGAATTCTGGATAATGGGTTTGTCTTTGGGAACTTATTGCTACTTATTCAGATCCTCAAACAACAAAATTTTTTTGGACAAAAAATTGGTACACACCTCCACGTGTTCTTCCTACCCTCTATGTGCATACAATTCCTGAATCAATTTTTGGTCTGACTTTTCTCGCCTGAAGATTTTCAAAGAAAGTTTTTCGTAATTTCAATTCCTTTAGACTCTATGGACCATGGATATCTTGTCGGATTCTAGAACTGAGAGTAGTGAATCTTTTTTCCGGGCACTCTGATCCAGGCATCGGTCCGTCCAACGGGAAAGAAATTCCAGTGAGACGGTGAAGCCGATAATCCATATTGACGCCTCGGGTTGTACCTGTTCCTAATCCTCGCCCCAGGACTTTCGAATCCCATGCTTATCCTTCTTTCACGCTGGGGTGGAAAATCACGCAATTAATAGATCAGGGGATGATTCTGCGCAACGTGAGCTGAGTTCACCCTTAGAGTCACGAGTGACTGGTCGTTATTTTTCTTCCACCGCTGTACGGCGAGACTTTGACGAGCTTTTGGTCGGTTCGTGGAATTTTCACAACCCACCAAATGTCGATCACGAATCACTGTCGAAGAGAGCGGAGTAGAGTTATAAATGCTCTGAGATTCTGATTACGATTCGAAGAAAATTGAGACAGAAAATATCGCAAAAATTGTGTTCTTCTACGAATGAAATGAAAATTACAAGTTTTCCATGGATCGTGAGAAATAAAATTTGCGAATAAACGACGTTCAGGAATTCATGATCACCCAACTTTCGCTGTATAGTTGTTGCTGCCAATTCAATTCAAACACTACGGTACAGGTATACACCTATAAGCCCGCACAGGCATAGGAAACAATCAGACAAAAGCTACTAGAAAATTCTACAATATTCCTTATACTGCGGAAGTGCAACGCAGGCAGAGCACAACTCTCGGCCACTGCTTGCTTGGCAGTGCAATTTATTAACTAATTGAATATTTAATCAGTTTACGAATTGGAAAGCTTCGCTGGCAATCGTATATACCCGCCGCTCACGTCCCTTATACAACCACCCGCGGATCTTCGGACGGATAAAAGAAACGTCGCAGGGAGAATAAACAACTCGTATTCCCGGTTGGGGAGGAAGCTGAATGGACCGCAGCCCTCCCGTCTCGTTTTCTCCTCCTTCAGAATCGAGGGCAAAGCCCCGAGCTGTTTCGAAATCTGCGACACATCCGTAATTTACGAAGACGATGCGCTGTGATTATTAATACAACGATTTTCTGTCACTTACGACGAAAATTTCGCAGGCTATTTTCCCTTTTTTATAACATTGCGCGTTGACTGGGATGCAGGTTTCGCCCTAAAGAGTGAAATTCCTTTCTGCCGTCGATCCTGGTTTCGTTTTTAAAATTCCTTTTGACTCTGGCTTGCACGGTTTCATTGACTTTCCATCAGCAGGATGCAAAAACAAGGGAAGCGCGTTATGTAACTGTCGAATTAAAATTTTTGTCCAGGATAAACATTGGAAGGCTCTTGCAAATGGAGGATTAATTTTATCACAATTTTTGGACGTTTGAAAGGGACAGTCTCTCCTCTCTGCCTGTGGCCATTCAGTGACCAATCCACCGAGTGACCTGACATCAAACAAAAGAGTGAACAAGGACAATTTTAACGGCAGAACGAGCTTTCAGTTGTTAAATTTCATATTTTCAATTATTTCTTTTTTTTTTCTTGCGTGTGTGTTTTTCTCCTTCGTTCCATTGACCGTTATATTTTTGTTCACAATTTCGTATATACATATAATATCCGCAACGGTGAGCTTTCGCAAAAGCTTTTGCGAACGAAAGAAAAACACGACACAGAGCAACGATTCGCTGTCGCAATATCGTATTACCCGTATATATTCAATATTCTCAAAGCTTTGGCGTTTCGTAAAAATATTCTAACACCATAGATACACGGTCAAATGAGGCGGATGAAAATTTATCTGACCGTAGGCTTTTCATCTCAGTGCGCACTATGAAATGCTTTTCACTGTTCTATGGAAAAGAACTTATAGTTTTCCATCTCGGATAATCGTGGTTGCATTTGTACGTTAATAAATATGTGCCAGTCTGATCATTAATTTTTTTTCATTCATCTTCTTCAACGCTGATATTAATATGAAACACGTTGAATACGCCTTTAACTCTGGCTAAAATGCGTCTCTCGTTTGTCTGTCTTTGGCCTGATTTTTTTCTCGCGTTATTATTTCAAGCCAAAACATAGCCAACGAGGCAAAAGGAAACGCGTAGTCGATGACGAGCGAGAAAAAAGGACTCGAAACGAAACGGAAATACGCGTCGTAGAAAGAAAAAAAAAAGCTGAAACAAGAAGAAAAGAATTTCAAGAGCGGGGGAAGAAAAAAAAGAGAAACAGATAATACTTGACGCAAGTTGACAAACAACGAAACAAGAGGATAAGAGAACCGCTTCGTTTACCCCGAAACAAAAGCGACGAGACAATGGTTTTAATACCGAGAGTCCCGTAACGCGACATTGTATAAGGAAATTATTAATCCACGGATTCAGGAATTACTTCCGGCGAAGCGAGAGAAGAACCGAAAGTGCAAAGAGGGTAGGAACGACGGATATTGATCAATCGATTCCGGGTAACGGGGATACAGAAATGGAGAAAACATTTTTTCACGTCTAATGCAAATCGACCGTGACACAGTTGACCTGACCCGTCGACAGCGTCGGTCATTTATCGAGGTGTGTGTACCACTGGCTAACTGACGAAGGAGTTGAGTACGCATGGTTCCGTTTACTCAGCGTCTCTCGAGCTGTTTGACTCGTTGAAAAGTTTGCTCGGCATAATATTAGCTCATTCCAAGTTTTATGGTCAGTTACACGAGGATTACGGACACACATATTCTCATGGTGCTCGCCTCGCCGTTTTATGTACTCCTTATTAGCTATGCCCTATTGGCTGTGAAGGGGATATTGCGGAAGACTGAATACGCTGAACCCGGTGTTGGATCCGGGTGCATCATGCACCGAGGTCCAACGGAATTACCAACCTTATGAACAATGGATCCTCGTCTGGTTTTAAGACGCGATCGTTGTCGACGAAGAGAAGGAGGAAATTGACTTTTGTGTAGTTTGGTTAAGAGAAAATTCAGTGGCTGGTTACTCGGTAAAGTAACAAGTGTCGACATATTCTTGCGCCTCTATCGATGCACGGTTGTAACGTAGGTGGTTCAGAACTTCGAGCCCATTTGCTCGATTGATTTCTGGCCATATTTTGGATTTTATGATCACGAGGGGCTCCACGGCGTATGCGGAACAAACGGTTCTAATACGTTGTAGACAAATTTGCATTCGTAATCACAGTGAAAACGATTACGAACAGCCCGTTTGAACGGATGAAGGATACTTTAAACTAGAATTAAATTTCAGCTAAGACTACGATTCCGAAGATATAAAAATTCTCGATTTTTCATGCAGTTGCCAGCCTGAAATCAATTGCACGTTAGCGCTTAACTCGAGTGGATAAAGCCGACAGACGGACCAGTGGTACTAGGATAGGAAAATGGACCGCCAAGGCTTTCAAACCCGACTGTTTTCCTTTGGGGATTTTTACCTTCCCTTGGCAAGAGCCGGTAGTACTCCTGGTACTGGCACGTGTTTGCTTTGCGGGTTTCAACAGGCCCGCAGGACGCTGGGTGTCCAGATAATTCTGCAACGGTAGGTGGGGTGGATTCCCTCTTCGTTTTTTTCTTTTCCGTCTTGTTTTTCTTTTGCCTTCAATTTTTTTTTCCCTGCTACTGCTTTTTCTTCCTCTTTCAAGCGGAACCATAAAGAACGGGGAAAACGAGATAGAAGATTGAAGGAAAACAACGGAACTGAGAGTCATGGTCCGAACGATAATATGCTCTGCAACTGCTGGGCGAGAATCTACAACACATCAAACTCCTACCGAACTGCAGTCAGTACTAGATTTGAACACAAGATCACGCAGAGTTGCTGTTATCGAATGGGTGAAATCAATACTTCTTCTTCTGTTCAAGTCCTAACAAAGTAATTGCTCTGACTTATACCGTTGAAGACTGTACAAGAATCATTTCAATTTCCAGCGGAAATGAAAATATGAAAACACAAGCTCAAAGAGAGAATGGATGGGTGATAATTGGCGTTCATTCTGAGTTGAAGACCACAGAACCAGCTCAGGCACTCGCCGATTTGTGGTTACCGAGGTCGCAATGCAAAGGCGTTTACAGTGGTGGCAGCTGTGGGACAAGAAAGCGTTGAGGGTGTCAGAAGAGGGGCCCTTCAGCATCCTAGTATCGATTGGCATTTCGTAAAGTTGTAATTTCCTGAGTAGAGCGCAGTTGCGGAAGTGGCAAATTCAATATTTCCTGATCGCATCAGCGTCTCACAAACGACAACATGAAGGATATTTCTCACTCGAAACTCATTTCTTCTTTCCTCAGCGCGAATTCTTGTCACCTCCAGTTTTCACCCCGAAATGGATGATCGCTTCCTCCTTCACCCTCGCGGAAGAAAACTTGATACGAAAAGGTTCTGGTCAGAGGAGAAAGAAACTTCATCAAGCGAAGAGAAAGAGGACGACGCTTTGCAGGGGTGGAGATGGCGCATAACGAGCACTGGCACCCGCAATCCATCGCGAGTAAATCCAGCCTCTACTCGTCCAACGAGCTAACGAACGAAACGATCTAAACAGACCAAACAACAATTTTGAGGGGGTTGAAGGGAGAAGGTCAGAGGACAGGGTACGCTGATCATTACGCAGGGATTTCGCGCAAGTCGTTCTCCCTCGTCGCTCGCTCGTGCTACACTTTATCTCTCTTTCTCGCTTCTCTTCAAACCTTGGCTGCTCCAGCAGCTTCCCTACCGCTTTTCCATTGGGGCGATGGTCCTTCGTTAGGCGATGTCACGTGGACACCTGGTGCTCGATTACGTCGACGCGAGGAACACATGGGTACTCCACTCACTCGCATGCATGTGAGACGCAGTGGTGAGATGACTGATGTGCCGGAGGCCCAGCCTCTGTCTACACGTGTAGAGGTATGTTTGCTTGGTCTAACAGATGGATCCCTACGTAAGATAGAATCGTGCACCGACCACTGGCGCTAATCCGATGGTGTCATGGTCCCTGGGCTCAGTGTGGGTCAAAATGATACGTTGGAAGCAGTGAAAACGTGTTTAAGGTAAACACCAATAACGACTGTTGAGCAGGATCAGGAATCTGCATATTTTCGAAATCATCTGGGTTTGCCAGAAGATGTTTCACGTCGGATTTAAAAAGTGTTCAATTAGTAGTTCACACGTTATATCGGTGAACGACCACCCGGGGTTGACTCGGGGGTTTTTATCCAAACTGGAAGTAGTCCTTTGATATCCGCAGTTACTCAGCGGGACTTTCAGATTCCCGAGAGCAGATCCGCATAGGCACACTTGGTATCCACTGCACGTTGTTGGAAAAAGAGTGTCGAAGTGATTTTTTAATTACGGTGTAATTTCCTCGACGCTTATTCGTCAGCTTTGAAATACCATTAGAGGTTTGTTCCTCCTCGTTGTTGCCGCAGTCGAGATTACAAACTAGTGGGTATGCGGATATTCGTATGTAGGTGCAAGAGTTCGTCAGTAAACGAGCGGGCGTCGATGGCGCGAAGCAATCATGTCCTCGAACGTTCCGACGACTGTCGGCTCAACGCACTTCGCGGTGCTTTTCGCTATTTGTTTGATCCGAGAAGATTAAAGGGGTTTCCCACCAGCCGAGACCGCCAACCCATCCCGACTGCAGCCCTCTCTCTTTTACTGTCCCTCTCTCTCCCTCTCTATCTCTTTTCTCGGCGCTTCTGTCTCCTCGTAGCAATTCCCACAATCGACGAGAAGAAGTATCGTTTGTTCCTCCCGGTTTGATGCCACTTTGCCGCACTGTACTCGGTCCAACGTGTAACACGTGCTCCGATTGAAGTGCACTTCGGCAATTGTTTTTCGCTATTTTCACCCGCAGGTGTAACATTTGTTCGTTACGACTGAGGGATGAAGTCGCCGAGAGGAATCTGGATGGAGGAACGAGAAAGTCGTGCTATCCGATTTGATAAATTCCTTAAAACTTACTAGTCACCGATGGGACGAGGACACGCGGTAAGCAAGAACTATAATAGATTATCGGGGGACGGTAATCGAATACGGTCCAGGGTTAAAATCCATCAAGTTGCCTGTCCTGCCCTCGACGCTGCTGCTGCATCGCTTGACTCGCCTGCTCCTGCAACATCACGGGCAAAAAGGCATGCGAGACTTTATTCAAAACTACTCAAAAACTTCCGTCACGCCCTCCTCGCGTCCACAACACCGACGCTTTTCCCTTGAAAACTTTCCTCCCTCCGCATAACTTCGAGCCCGACCCAATCGAACTTGAGTAACGGTCTCTCACATCCGACCGATGCACTCAAGAAAATCGATGACCGACCCTGAAATTGGTCTGGATCATTTCTTTTCGCTGATATTCAGCTTTTCGCTATTGTTGAAGAGCGGATATCTTGATACCCGTTTGAAAAGCTCTTCCGAAATTGTACAGTCAAAAGCGGAAACATTAAGTTTTCCTTCACAGGTGAACATTTAAGAGTTGGGATAAAAAATTTAATGATTTATTAATTTACTTTAAAAATGAAGCAGTCCGTTGATGCTGCGTGAGAAAATACGGCTGTATTTTTTCATGTTATGAAACCGCTGCAGGTAGCCTTCTGTATTTACAATACATACATTTTCAGTATTGGACCTCTTGAATTTTCCCGCAACCTCGAGACACGGAGAAAAACTCTGGGGTCAAGTTTTTTGTTCGCGAACCAGACCGCAACGTGGCTTTCTCTGGATCGTTCGGCATTTTGACACGTTAATTGTTTTCTCCCGGGGCTTTTCTCTGCCCACAAAAAGTCGAATTTCTTTTCTAACCCCAATATATACCTATTGCTATAGATCCGCAAAACCGAAAAGGGCCAAACGTTTCTGAGACACCTCGATTTATGACTCGCCACTTTCGCTGCGGTTCTCTTTTCATCAACATTCGATTGTAATCATTCGCTGGGTTGAATTTACTGTCCCACTTATAGCCAGGTTTTTTTCCTTACTGGATATTTACTGTCTTATTCAGCCCTTTTTTCACAATTTTGATATTGTCGGTGATCTTTGCCCAGATTCTGTTCATCCTTATCATTTTTTGGTCATTCTTTTTTATTTAACGAAAACAAAACAGAACTTTAGTCGCACGTTGAAATTCTGATATTTTGTTTAAAAAAATGGAGTCTGTTATTCTAATCAATCGCATTGAGGATTTGGAACAGAATAATAATGAAACTTGGTCGTGGAATGAAAATCATTTATTTATTACATATTTGACTGTAAAAATACTGCATAAAAGCTATCCGTTGAAATTCCAATTAGCAATAAAATTCTGGTCACCAACGCATCTAATAAATCCGTCAGTATTTCTTCCCACAAATGACGCCCCTCGTGCGGACTAAAATTGGCCAACAAATCGCTGAGCATTGATTGTATTGCTCGAGGAAAAAAAATTCACCGTAATTATCAGCGCAGTATAAGAGCGTAGAAAAATAGTCAAAGACTACTTTGCTCAATTACTCCGACACCGAAAGGAGGAATGAATGAAGAAGGGGCAGGGAATGGAAGATATACGATCGGCGGCTACGCTGTGTAACCAAACGCGAACATAAACACAACATGTCGATGTATAGACACCGCACAAGCAGAGATCCAGATGACCAGATAAATTGAATCTAAGCGAGCGACCGCCGGTTTAATCAATGCTAAAGATCCGTTTATTATTCCTGGGGGTGAAGAGGCTTTCCGCCTCCGTCTTGCGAGGGTCAGTTATTCCCGCTCCTGCACCCGAAATTGCGTTAAGCACCCCGTTATTGGTTCCGATAGCCGGGGAACTCTCAAAGCTCCCGCGTCGCTAAGCTCGACGCGTCAAGTTAACCAAACTTAAATGAAAATATGTCCTCATCGATCGACGCCCTCGCAGTATACTCGTCGAGAACTCAGAGTCGTTCCCCCTGCAGGCATTATACGGTGCAAGGGGAAAATATGACGGAATGTGACTTCCAGCTAAGCATTGCAAGCTTTCAAGGTTTTACAGATTCGTCGCATGATCGTCGATCGGCTCAATATCTCGCTTTTCACTGTCTGCAGCTTAAATGCTAATCGTTTAATCATCTGGCTCATCGTTCAGCATCGTGTGAACCGCTTCTCGATTTCAGGTCTTCGTTCTTTCATACTGCGAAACGTAGTATCAATTTTTGCCAAATTCTCCCCAACGCAAAGCTCGCGCGTGAAATGGTAATGGTTGGTAAAACGGTTTCTGGGAGTGCATTCCCCGGGGAGAGGCGGACGACTGATTGAAAATTTACACGGACCCCGTGCGGAAGATGAGTCTTGAAATGAAATCAGCGCGGCCTGGAAGAGGGTCGCAGTCCCGTTTGTGTCTCGGGCCATTAGCCGGCATTAACTCGGTCCGGAGAGGAAAAGCACGGTCGAATTTCCACGGAATTTTCAACCTCCTCGAGAGTCCGAATTTTGTTTTTTTTTTCCATTTTCCCTGCGGTTTAAAATTTGTATTATTCTCTTGATTTACCTTCTCTGCTGCGGGATGAATTATATCCAGTTCGACGAATTTCACGATTATCGTTTCGCAATTCTCGAAACGCGGATAATTATATTTTCGTATAATCTTCATACAAGGGTGCGGAACAAATTTTTCCCTACCCCGATTTTCCACCCGCTGTTACGAAATTAATAATCGTAACGAATACTCGCCGCCTCTCCTTGTATTTTCCTTACAATAACGCGCGTGTGTGTGGGTAATGATTATTTGTAAATCTCACACAACACAAGCGCGGTGCGTGTTGCACGGCCATTTAAATTTACACCACATTACCTGGCCAATTGTGACACGGCCTAACGGCATTGACGACAGTTTCACGTGACAAAGGCTCGCGATGTGATGTGAAAAATTACCGCCGACCTTCGGGGGTGCTTCGCAGTTACGCTTATCAGATTACCAATATACGCTGTGTAATTACCGTGGCAGCTTGAGTGCGCGGTTCGCAAATTATTGTAGAACAATGACGAGTGCGAATAACCTGTACAAAGTAACGATACAAGCGCTGAAAAGTTGGCCATAATTTCCTGTAAAACCCGCAATTTCATATTCGCCAAATTAACATTCTTTTGCGTATAAGGAGGAATTGATTTTCAATTCCGATTCGCTTGTGTAAATTTTACTTAACAGTGGACTCGCGAATTTGACGAGAATTATTTATGCGTACTAACTATTCGAACTGCGGATTACTGCATCAAAAGCGAACGGACCGCCAGAGGGATTGTAATTTACGATCATAGACCGCTGTAATTATAGAAATTAATGAGCATACTCGGTACTGCATCCGATATTGGACCTCTCAGCTTACATAGACCCAGTCTGTGTGCAGGATATTGTAATTGATTATTGGAGGTGCATTACTTCGACTCCAGAAGAACCTAGTTTAATTTTCATAATTCTGTGGTTCGAAAAGCCCGGAGGTTGAACTTTGCGGTCTATCGTTCATCGGCTAACGATGTTAATATTGCAAAACCGCGAATCCTCTCATCCATAATCACCTAACAGCTACTGTGCCAGTACAATGAATAAATTGATCGGAGTTTCGACTGCGAATAGGCGTATTTGAAAGTCGAAATTGGTCGATCAATCACCCGTTCGCAAAAAAATTGTAATCTTTACGCTCAATTAGTTTATTCGAATAGAATTAACATTTACGTAGATCACTGGAAAGTTGTTTGTGATGTGGCGAAAAAAGAAAAAAAGAAAGATTTTGGTTTTACTTGCGTGAAGTAAGAAATTTTTATCTGTGTAAAATACGCCGACCAAGTTGATTTATCTGATTAAAATCGCCGTTTTGCTAATCACGAAAAACTTGACGAACCAATCAGCCCAAGAAATTTCACCCCCAGATGTGAAAAACTCGGTTTAAAATTCGTTCGAAATTCAGGAATGATGCTGAATTACAGCAGCACGATCACCGTGGATAGTGAATTGAATTCCGGAAGTATCGCATGTTTCGTTTACTCTCGTCTTACATACTCGCAGCGAGTAAGAGACGTCATTATAACGTTGGCTTCTTTCCGTGGCTCGTTACGTTCGCGTCTCCGGGGCTTGCTGGGAACGGGCGCCGGGACGCCGAGCGTCGAGGGTGCGAGGGGCGAGAAGGAGTCGGGTATTATGGCCGCGAGTACGCGTGTTAGGTCAAACATAATAGGGTGTAATATTTTCAGCCACGTGGAAGTCAGGGTTGGTAGGAAGGAGCCTCGAGTGTCACCGCAGCGTTGGCTTGCGGGAATGAAAGAAAATTCCAGAGAGCCTCCCCAGGACTCGCGAGAGAATCAGACGAGCCTTTTGCGCTTCTATTTTCATTCACTCCTTTCTTTTCTTACGCGAAATGATGGTATATTCATATTATATTTTTTACATCGCGGTCTTAGGGACCGCGCGTAAGTATTAAGAAAAAGAAAAGAAGATGAAGTAGAAGAAGAAACAAGAGTCGGAGGAAATAAGAAAAAAAAAAAAAATTGAAATTATGAAAATAATAAGAGAAAATAGAAGGTCAAGAGAGAGAGAGAGGAAAAGAAATGAGAAGTAAAAAAATTTAAGAACGCCCGAGCTCACGAGAAGCGGAAAAGACTTGACACTTGCTCCTCTTGAGTACAGAGACGACGTTTTTCGTTCCTTGCATAACAGGGGTTAAAAAGTTTCTCACAATCGCGCACCTTTCGGGCGAATTGGAATTTTTCACCGGAAAGAGGAAAGAAAAAAACCTCATTTTCAGACGCCGGCGAGCCGCGAGGTCCTTAATCAACCCTCCTGATCGAATTCGCACCCCAAATCCCGTCACAGCGCGAGGCACACGCGTCGTCTCGGGATCAGCTATATGGAAAATATTTTCTTAACGAGTATTCAATTTCACCTATCGTTCGCAACGTCGTCTGCAGCCCCGTTGGCTCGGTTAAGCCCATATTCGAAAATTACTTTCATCGCGACGTGTTATAATAGCAGTTAAGTGGGTTTCCTCTTTTTTTCTTTCTTCTTTTAAACTCACTTTTCTTCTTTTTTATCCTCCCGATTCGATACGCTCGTTCCGCGACGTATTGAAATTAAATATCGAGAATATCCGGCGCCGCGGTACTTCGTTGATAAAAATTCCGTTAAAATTTCAATCCTGCGAAGGTAACCCGAGTGAATTATATCGCTTTTGAGGTAGACGAATAGTGTAAAATTCATTCCGCCGCGTGGTTCGACGATATAAAATTACCGAAAACGAAACGCTTTCCTCGACATGTGAGAGCCGTATATTTATAAGCCTCGCAAAAATGTCAAATCACTCCCGTTGAGAAATAATTACAGAGATACTGGAGTTTCACCCTCGATGCGGAATCGACGAGGTTTAAGGGACCGTCAACGGCTAATGGCGAACAACGGCGAACGACGATTGGCCATTGTTTGGCTTTCCCGGTAAATGGCACATAAACAGAATCGCGGGGGGTTGCGATGACGGGGTGCCAGTTAACCAACCGGACTGAAGTATGATTTATCTGGATGGGGTGAAAACTTGGGCCGAAGTATCAGCCCTCGCCATTTGTTTAGATCCAAGTTATAAGAAAGAGGCGAAATGAGCTTGCGGCAAAGAAGCGCAATCTGGAGCAGATATCATCCCGGGTTTTGCCGAATGTCTTTATTATTCAAAATCCATTCGTCCCAGGGTGATAATTTACATGCATCATATTTACCGACTACGCGAACTTATTCTCTCGGTGTCGCGAATCCTCGAGCCAAGCACTCAGCTCTATTGAAGCGGATGAAAGTGCATTCGTCGTCGTCTATATACCAGAGACTAACGTCAAGAATCCCCCCCCCCCCCCTTCTCCCTTCCCACCACGTGTAGTACAGTCAAGTTCACCAACCGCGAAAAATGGGATTGGTGAAAAAGATGTTTATTCCCCGCGTGGTGCATTCCTGCAGGGGGATCAGAGACCCCACGTACCAGACAAAGAGTAAATTATCACCAAGTTTGGCATGAGAAATATGACGCTTCTTCCGGAAAGTATTCGGCAAACTTTTTTTTCCCCGTCACTGCATTAAAAGCTATATTACGATTTTGCGGTTGTGATTCACCGAGGGAACGATGCTTCGATGTATCTTCACAACGTTGACGTCATTTATATACTGTACACATTGATTGATTGCAATCTTGGACGGATACGACTTGACAATGACAAAACGTGTTTGTTATATGATGTCTTTTTGTACGTATAAGTAGGCATACCGGGCTGATTCTGGATACAGATTCCCATACCGACACTTACCGACACTTATCGACACTTAGCCAAGACACAAACCTTCTGTAATGATCGACGGTAGGGTGTATCTCCACTCTGATTGACTTTGTCGATCATTGGAACATTCAGTTGTCCAACGTAATCGGTTGTCCGATAATTACCGGTCTAGTACACCTAGTTCTATAAATCCAAAATTCCAACCCTAATTTCATACATAAGTTGAAGAACTGTAAATCAATATTAAGGCCGCTAGTTATCTTTGAATCGAGCCAATTCAATCGACTTTCAAGTAATTCTGGCATCACTGTTCGAACAGCGATTCATGACCCGACTATAAGATTTCTTGGTAGATGTTAGCAGGGGAAATCCACCCCGTCGATCGGGAAGTTCCACCCACAGAATGTACGGACAAAGAGAGTGTTTTCTCGTATTTTCACGGAACATTGCCCCCGGAGTTCAGATTCCCAAATATCGTTGCAGAAGCGGGGAGGGAAAAGAAGTTAACTAAGTAGTGGGCAGTAACCTTAAATACTCGTTGCAGGTTTCGCGGGGAAAATTTACGGCCACTTTATATCTCGTCGGAGCTGAACGTTGCTGGAGAACATTGTGGGTAAATGATTGTGGAGGAGGGAGAAAGCTGTACGCGCATTGACTCCGGACTTCGACTGTATGAGTCACACATTTGGGGACCGATGAGCTTTCGAGTGCATATCGCTCGCTGATGAGAGTGCAGGCTCGACGATGATCGGAAGGGGAAGAATGTCAGGAGAAGTTAATACTCGTTTTGCCGTAAAGGTCGTCGAGATAAGTCCGGGAGCATTTTCAGGTCGCGAAGGTTCCAGAAGGAGAGAGAAAGGGAGAGTAAAAGAGATTTGGCAGGCTGAAGGACCTCCAACGAGAAAAAGCTCAGCTTGAGTTCGTATATAAAGGTTATATAAGTATATAAAGAGTTTTCGTCGCGGTTACGCGATATCGCGTTTAGATAAGACGTCTTTCGAGTGATTAAGACGGCCGCCCTCCTGCCTTCTACAGTGGTTCTTACTTCGGTTCAGAGACGACTGAGATATAATCCGATTTAAGTCTTCAGCGGCTAAACGACTTCCAACTTCGAGTCCTTTCGATAAGATATACAAAGAACAAAGATACACGTGAGAATGAAAATACAAAGACGCCTCACCGTCTATTCCTGACTGTCATAAAACTTTTACCTCGATTTATTCTGCGGAGCACTTCATGCTTCGACGACGTTCTGTGCTGAAGGAAGTTGGTTGGTCGAAAATCGATGCTCATACTCGGTAATTTAATTACAAATCGATCGTACATTGAATAGCTGTTGAATTATTATATTTTCAGGCTACAAAGATCGCTTTCCTTCGATCCAGAATTGTGAACATTTTCAATTGTCGAATTAAATTCAATTCTTTATTGGATGCGGTCAAAAGCCAAAGTTTAAAAAAAAGTATGATACATGCTGCAGCGATTTTACAGACGAAAAATACGAACGAGCGGCAACAAGAAAACAAGAACAACTCCATTACCATTAATAATGTTCATATTCAATGGGGTTTTCGAGCCTCCCGGGTTCCATAGTGCCGGGTGCATACCTGCATATATGTACCATAAAACCCGGAGATCAATCAGTCTTTATGACACCCATGGACTACGCCGTGAAATCCTCAACTCGAAAATCCTCTACTGGTATTTTAACGACGCCCCGATGGCAACCGACGGAGCAACACGACCCCGTGGATTAATTTACAGCTTGTTTTTAAGAGGGTTTGACTTGTCAGGGGTTTAATGGGGCTTTATGGGGATGCGCTTTTCAACCACACTCGACACTCTTCCCGGACCTTTTAACATTTTCATTATTTTTTATTCCATTTTTTCGATTACTTTCCACTGCCAGACACTAAGAAACACGGTCAACTGCCAGGATCATTCAGTCTATTACATATGGAAGATTTTATATCCGGTAAAGGTCAATAAAAAAATACTTATTACATACACGGGGATGATAAAAATGATTGATCGATTAATCGTAAACTGTCGCTTTTCATTTCGAAAGAATATGCAGAGCCCATCATTTGATCGAAATAAAAACCAGAAGATAATTGTTCATTTTTAGTTTGTTATTCCGTTTCAAAAAGCAGAACGATAAGTGCAGAAGAAGATAAATAAACCATCGAAGCGTGGTAGAGAAAAAAAAAAGAAACGAGAAACAAATCGATTTATATCTAGACTTCGCGCAAAGCTTCGAAAAGTATTCGCGTAGCGAAACAGTTGCGTTCGATTAATCAAATTAAAAAATAATTAAGTCCTCTGGTGGGTGGAGTAATTAATTTGCAGATTAATGCGCGATTACTTGGCAAGAAAAATAAGTCCATAAATTAAGTCGTTGGCTTTTCGCTCTCCCCGTTTCGCCACTACCCTCCTCCTACTTCGTCTTCCCGCAGCCGTATCCTTCCTTCCTCCCGCAGGATCCCCGGCAATCTTTTCATTGGCGAACGAACTCTGCGTCGTTCGACGACCCGACTGGATAAGTTATTGCCCAAGAAACGCACTTTGCATTTCCTAAAACGATTACATTCTTCTGTGCCCGTTGTATGTACCTATATTTCTGCTCTCTACCACCGGAATAAATCACTCAACTTTCTCGATTTCGTTTACCGTTTGCTACATATCGCCTCAAGAATACAAAGAAAGAGAGAGAAAAAAAAAAAAATAAAAAACTAATCGTCACAGACGCCGACTGCATTTGTCACGCAATTTACGAACTTGCGATACCAAATTCCGTAGGTAAATCGTTTTCAATTAGATTACACATCGATCGTCGAAGAACTCTTGAGCTTTTTACGTTCATTTTACTCTGCAGCTTTGAGCAAAATCGTATTATATTGCATTTTCGAAAAAAGGTATGAATTCTTCAATTCCCTGCCGCTGTCAGTTGCTTCAAAGATGGCTTTAAACTCGCCAAGGGAACCGGAAGCGAGTTACGGCCGCAAAATTCGGGGCTGTGATATTGGCAAGGGGACAGCAACACGGTTAAGTAAACGTAAATCGAAACTGCTGACTGTATAACCTGCGGGAAGATTGAAAGACGCGGGACGTTTTTTTATGTGACACAAAGTAGCACTTTGCCAAATGATCCGAATCTTTTCAGAGCGCCCACCGTGCGAAAATCCCACCCGACCGATTCGGATCCCTGCCTGCTTGGCTATGCAGTTGCCACACGACCAAACGACCCAAAGCCAACTCAACCTGACGTCAAAAATCCCCCGTAACTCCATCCTGTGAATCATCAAGTAAATATAAAAAGATCCGCGCTCTCCGATACGCGAAACACAATTTATTCCTCGTACGAATTAAACATACGCATGAAGCACAAGATACGACATCAATTTTTTGCCTGTGTGCAAAATTTTTCAGATTTATCTTCAGCCATCTCCGCAAAACTCTCTTGTTTTAAGTAAGAACAAAATTTGATCATTTCGAACCCTTTGATTGTAAATCCTTTTTCCAAATAGTAATATTATAATATGAGCTTGCGTCATCCGTATTTGATCGGAAGAATTTCTATCACATAAAAGTGATGCTGTTTCATGCTTAGCGTCCAACATCACTGGCACAAACAACATTGCATCTGTTACAGAGATTTGTTGATAAACTTTTTCCGCTTCTCCTAATTTTCGATTCGGTCACACTCGGCGTCATTTGTCCTCAGGCTTGGAAATCCTTTGACCTTGGATCTTGACTGGAGGATGTTCTCCTCCAGACATTCGACCGCGAATATCAGATCATCAGCTTTCCAAGCAGACGCGACGGTCTTTCTTGAATCGCGAACAGGCTGACGCGACGACCTTCGTCGGCATAAATATTAAACCAAAATGATACCAGGCGAGATCGCAACCCTAAGACCTTGCGCCGATGCATAGAAGAAGGATCAGGCGGATTTACCGCAGATTCACCCCTCGTTCTACAATATCGCATTTTTCTCATACGGGGGCGCGTCTATATTATCCAGCACCCTGCAGAAACGCTGTTATTATTTTACGCTCCACGCGAGGTTGAACAATACGCGAATGAAGCGTACGTGCTTCGAGGCGGACCTTTCAAGGGTGCGAGTGCGTATTTAAATCGATTTCGAAAGCCTCGCGCCAACTTCTTACCATGGGAGTCGCCCTTTGGCCCCGCGGCACTCCTTCGCTCCTTTCAGACGCCATGCCTCGACCCCTCGGCCAAAAACTGACTGATCGAGTCCGCGACACTTGAACCGAATTACACACCCTCCGTATTTATACCGCATTAATCACGTTTGCCACGCGGTATTTTAAAACGCCCTGTAGGCCTGCAACGGTTAAGTTATGGGCTCCCATGATACTCTGTCGAGTTCGACTGCGCAGGGGAAAACTCGGCGCTTGATCTGCGGCCTTGACAAATGGGAAGTAAAGTGAATTCCTCGAAATCAGAGGGGATTTTTTTTTTCTCGAAGTAGTTCGAAACGTATGGTGCTGGAAAAGCGGATTACTTCGGGAAGCTGCTGCGCGAAAAATCAATACCTTTAATATCAAATCAACTACCTGTTTCAACAAATTTGTATAAAATAGTTTGTTTTTTGTTTTGGTAAAACGAGCTGTGGTAAAGTGTAATCGAACGATTTCACTAAATTTCTAACCATTTTGAAATGACTTTAAATGAATCATAAAATTAATTCAGCAGTATAAATTCTTGTATTCAAGTATGTAAAAAAGATGTTAATTGTAGTCAACGAATTAGACAATTATTTCAGAATTAGTCAACTTACGACTTGTCTCGTGATAAAGCTAATAAAAAAAATATCGATTTCGGACCAAAGAACCTGCTTAAAATTCCTGAAGAAAAACAAACCTTACACGATAAGGAAGCGCCAAGAAGTGAACTGGTCGCCGTGAGGCGATGCAGTAAGTTGGAAAGAAGCGTGCGGCGTTACAAGAATGACAAGAGCAAGAATAAGTAAAAGTTCTTATCATTTTCGTCGAGGAGTTGATTTCCCGTTGGAAAAGATATCGCGGTTTTGAAAGAGAAAATCAGAGTTTTACCCAGGTTTTCAAACTTTTTGTC